>NC_142954.1:12892490-13009990 GCF_046866305.1 Octopus bimaculoides | reverse complement strand
TTGCAAATCTGGAAAGACAAAAGTGTTGGGAGAAGTGTATCAACAATGGACGGAAGGATTCAGAAGGATACAAGTTTGATGAAATGTAAAGAAAGCAATAAAATGAATTTGGTTTTGTTTTTTTAAGTTGACATTCTCTGTGGATAGACTCTGTGTGTGTGGGGGGGGGGGGGGGGTGAGTGTGTGTATGTGTGTGTGTTTGTGTGTGGGCGTGTGTGTGGATGTGGGGGTGTTAGTGTGTGTTAGTGTGTGTGTATGTGTTAGTGTGTATGTGTGTTAGTGTGTGTTTGTGTGTGGGCGTGTGTGTGGATGTGTGTGAGTGTATGTGAGTGTATGTGAGTGTGTGGGGGTTTGTGTGTGGGTGTGTTAGTGTGTGTATGTGTGTGTTTGTGTGGGGGCGTTTGTGGGGGGTGAGTGTGTAGGTGTTAGTGTGTGTGTGTGTGTGTGTGTGTGTGTGTAAACATTAGTGAAAAACAAAAAATAGTCAAGAATGGAAAGTAGAAATAGAAATATGGAGTGAAAAAAATGACAATGGAGCAGAGACAGAGAGAAAGAGGAAAAAGAGAAAGAATAGGTGCAGGAGTGGCTGTGTGGTAAGAAGCTTGCTTCTCAACCATACGGTTCCGGGTTCAGTCCCTCTACGTGGCACCTTGGGCAACTATCTTCTACTATACCCTCGGGCTGACCAAAGCTTTGTGAGTGGATTCGGTAAGCGCAAACTGAAAGAAGCTTGTCATATATATATATATATATATATATATATATATATATATATAAATGGATGAATGAATTATCCTTTGTTTACAGTTATCACGGAAAATTCAATAAACAGTTACCAGGGTAGCAAAATTCAAGCAAGTAACAAGGATGTAGTGACCTATTCAAAGGTAGAAACTCCGGGTTAATGTGCACTAATTTGTATAGTATAAGTAAATATATGGAGTTAAACGCAGATGTTATTCAAATTCTTTTACTTTTGACATATGTTTCGAAGACAACATTCGTTTTATTACAAAGGAATAAACGGTGTAAAATAATGTAATCTTCTCATCAGAAAAGAAAGAGAACCAATCTCAACAACAAGATATTATAACAATTTTGATGACTGCATAAATGATAAACGGAATGCTATTAAGTATTTTAAATAACCGTTAGTAGATCTGACATCAAAGGTCGACCATACGAAGAGAAGGGGTAAAGAAATAAGTAGAGAACATAGAGGGATATGTTGGTTGAAAAAATGTTCAAAGGCTTGGAACTAGATTTCTCTATTGAAGTAGAGTGCAAGGTGAACTAATGTTCAAACTATACAGACTGGTATAAATCACTTATATGAGCTAAAGGTGTGTTTCTGCCAATGTTTACATTTGTAACATCGCTCTATAAGCGTGTTAACAAGGTGATTCTTAGAGAAGAGAATATGGAAGAGTTCAGAACTGCAAATGTTACAGAATCCTTTGCCTTTGTCATAAGAGAAAGAGATGGATAGGATGAACCAATCTAAATTAAAATCCTTATTGTTGTCTTTAAGATACCAAACCAATTTACTAAGCCCTGTGCAATTGCGTTTACTACTATCCCTAAATGAAGAATAATGATTGGAAATTCTCTGAGATAACTGGGAAGAGGAAGCACCAATAAAAAAATAGACATCAGTACTGGAAGTAATTTTACATTGGTATATAGAATTCTTAATCTTAGAATTATTAGACATAAATTTAATTCTGTTGGGGTTGTCTTCAGAGACCAAAACTATGTTGTTATTATTAATTATTATTATGGAAAAGGCTGGTATTAACTAAATTAATGTTGGAACTCTCAGTAAATGAACTTTTATTTAGCAGAATGGTATTATGAGAAGATATAATTTGTGAAAGATTCTTTGTGTTGGAGAAGGCAACTCTAACTATATGAGAATTAATAATTGAATAATATTTAGAATTTTTTGGAAAGTTCTTACTAACCACTTCATGGAACTGCAAAGGAAGATTAGATTTAATTGACCTTCCATACGGAATAACAAACCAAATAGTTTTGCTAGCGCCAGTCAAATTGTAAGTGATACTATCTCTAAAGAATGGTGAATTACCTCAAGAGTGAAAAAAATGGGCTTAAATAACGGTTGCCTCCCTTACTCTGTAAATGCCATTTTATCATGTTTTGTGTTGTTGTCAATATTAGAATTAAAATCACACTTCTTATTACAACTAGATTTCTTGTCTCGAATAGTAGATGAAGGATGTTGTCTTCGAAACATGTCGAAAGTAAAAAAATTTGAATAACATCTACATTTAACTCCATTTATTTACTTATATATATATATATATATATATATATATATATATATATATATATATATATATATATATATATATATATGTATGTATGTATGTATGTATTTATGTATTTGCTATTTGTGTCTGTGTTTGTCCGCTACAACCATCACTTGACAGCCGATGCTGGTGTGTTTACGTCCCCCGTAACTTAGCAGTTTGGCAAAAAGAGACCAACAAAATAAGTACTATGCTTACAAAGAATAAGCCCTGGAGTCGATTTGTTTGATTAAAGGTGGTGCTCTAGCATGACCACAGTCAAATAATTGAAACAAGTAAAAAAATAAAAAGAATTAAAAAAATAAGCAATACAATATTGCTTAATGCTTAATCAAATGTCTTCAAGTCTTTCATGATTTCTTCATGGTTAGATGAACACAATAAGACAGTAACTGTGGAAGTTGATTTCTGGCAATTATGGTCAAGGAACTTTCTTGATAAACAATTTTATCTTTGAAAACAGAGCTGGAATTTTCAGATAAAAGAATTATATACTTGTGGTGGTGGTGGAGGTGAAGGCCATTATTGTGAGATATAGAAAGGCAGTGAGCTGGCAGAACCGTTAGCACACCAGACGAAATGCTTAGCAGTATTTCATTTCCTGCTACCTTCTGAGTTCAAATTCTGCCAAGGTCATCTTTGCCTTTCATCCTTTCGGGATTGATAAATTAGGTACCAGTTGCATACTGAGGTCGATCTAATCGACTGGTCCCTCTTGCCAGATTTCAGGCCTTGTGCTTATAGTAGAAAGGATTATTGTGAGATATACACATGACACACTCTTTTCTCACTTGCTTACTATATATGTGTGTGTGTGTGTGTGTGTGTGTGTGTATACACATATATATGTGTGTGTATATATATATGTGTATGTGTGTATATCCTATTATCAATTTGAATGATGTTTCTCTGTCTGTTATGGTTTTGTTTTCGTTAATTCCTCCTAGGCCGTTGGTGCAAGGACAACAAAACACAAACCAGCAACTCCCTTAGTCCCAGGAAATGTCTTAACGGGGTCTATTTTTTTAAGGGCCACCTAATTGGGGCCCTACGTGATGTCTATCGATGAGTACACCTGCGTAAAGTAGAGACGAGCTCTAATTGTGGAGGATACTTACGGAAGACGTGAGATGAAGTGGTGAGAAAAAATCTTTGGATGCTGGGCTTAACTGGGGAAATGACAAGATTACCAGGAGATGTGATAATTTGCTGCACTTGATAAGATACATCAAGCTAAATAAAATCACTGTCTTCCACACAAACAGGCTTCACCTTTTCTTCTGAGTTTGATTGTTGCAAGAATTTCTCAATGTCAAGTAACCTACATTATTTACATTATTTACATTTGATGGATATTTGTCCTCATCTTGTTTGTTGTTAACACAACATTTCGGCTGATACACCCTCCAGTTTTCATCAGGTGTCTTGGGGATATGGCGTAGTGGTTAAGAGTGTGGGCTACTAACCCCAAAATTTTGAGTTCGATTCCAGGCAGTGACCTGAATAATAATAATAATAATAATAATAATAATAATAATGATAATAATAATAATAAAAAGTCAAAATTAAAAGAAGAGTGTCATTTGTTATCTAGTGAACAATATTTCGACATCTCGTGTATTCAACTGGTTCTATATCTTCAGGAGGAGTTACCTCAATCCTTTCTATATTAATAATAATAATAATAATAATAATAATAATAATAATAATAATAATAATAATAATAATAATAATAATAATAATGATAATAATAATAATAATAACAACATCGAAAAATACCTTAGGAATGAGAACCCAAGTTTGAAATTTCCCCAAGACACCTGATGAAGGCTGGAGTGTATATCAGCTGAAACGTTGTGTTAACAACAAACAAGATGAAGACAAATATCCGTCAAATATAAATAATGTACATAATTCCTCATCTCTTAAATATAGAACTGTCAAGTAACCTATTTTGTCACTAGCAGTCAATATGGTACAGTCACCATCATGGCAGACACAAGTGAAAGAACTACGATTGTTTCAGCTTTGTTATAAATTGAACATTTGTGTTAGAAAATCGAGTGCAATCACCTTGGAAGATAACAGCAATCACAGGAACTGAATTACTCATCAGCGATGGAGACATTAAATCAGTTGTAATTTGGTTTCTACCAAATGGTAGAAATTAAAATCCTGTAATTGCTGTTACTTCCAAGAAGATTGCAGTCGATTTTGGAACACAAACGTTCAACTTATAACAAAAATGAAGCCACTTGTGAAGCATAATCGCAGTTCTCTCCCTTCTATCTGTCATGGTGGTGACTGTACCATATTAACTGCTGGTGACAAAATAGGTTACTTGACATTGTGGAATATTGAGAAATTCTTGCAACAATCAAACTCAGAAGAAAAGGCGCCAATAATCCAAGAGGTCTACTGGAGGGCGCATTTATCAGCTGTTGTCTCAGTTACATCAGTATGTTTAATTCAATTATTTCTGGTTCAATAAAGAATTATTCGTAATTCTGACTGCCTCCTTCTTCTTAATATATATATATATACATATATATATACTCTCTTTTACTCTTTTATTTGTTTCAGTCATTTGACTGTGGCCATGCTGGAGCACAACCTTTACTTGAACAAATTGACCCCAGGATTTATTCTTTGTAAGCTTAGTACTTATTCTATCGGTGTCTTTTGCCGAACCACTAAGTTACCAGAATGTAAACACAGCAACATCGGTTGTCAAGCGATGCTAGTGTGACAAATAGACACACATATACACACACACACACAAACACACACACACACACACACACACACACAAATATACACATATATATGACAGTCCTCTTTCAGTTTCCATGTATGAAATCCACTCACAAGGTTGTGGTGGGCCTGAGGTATAGCATATATACACACACACACACACACACATATATACATATATATATATATATATATACAAAGACATACAGACATATATATTGCCCCTATACATACAGGTGGATGTCGGTATGCACATAACTGTACGTATATATGCATATACTCATTTACTATTTGTTTTTACATGACTGAACGCAGCGTCTCCAATTTGTAAGTAGTTTTCGTAACTTCATATTTTCCGATGCTACTCTATCTCTTTCTCTTTCTCTTCCTCTATCATTTTTTCCCCCTCTCGTTCTTCCTCTTTACTACTACGTATCTCGCTTTACCCCTCTCATTCTTCCTCTGTTACTACTACGTATCTCTTTTTCCCCCTCGTACTTCCTCTCTTTCTCTTTTCCTCTCGTTGCTCACCTATTCTTCTACTTCCTCCCTTTGTTTCTCCCTCTACCACTCTCTCTCTTCCCCTTACACCGGCATGGTCACATGCTTCCGGTCAATAATCCTTTTCTTCCTTGGCTATCGCCGAGCAAACACGCGAACTACTTCATCCCTACTTTCAAGTTCGTACCTCACAGCGTTCATACACACATAATTTTTCTCGTCTGGCCGTAAAGCCTTTTCTGTTTGTTTTCCTGTCTTGTTTTTTGTCCGCCACTACATTCCTCCATGGCAAGATTTAATTTGTGTATACAAATTTAATTTGCGGTCCATGGGAAGAGCCGTTTTAACAATGCGTCCTGCCCAGCTCTTCGAAATGCCGGTGTTAAAACGGGGGTAGCTGATGAAGTAGAATGTTCTCTATGTGGCTTGTGTGTTTTCTCGTCTACGTTTTGTTTGCAATGTCCTGTATCCAGATATGCACCTATACATACAGGTGGATGTCGGTATGCACATACCTGTACGTATATATGCATATACTCATTTACTATTTGTTTTTATATATATATATATATATATATATATATATATATATATATTTTTATATATGACGTTGACCACTAACGTGGACATTAAATGTCCACGTTAGTGGTCAACATCATATATAAAAATGTACTTTAATCCCCTGAGATTGCAGATACTGTTTCTGAATCTCTTTGATTCTTTAAATGTGCTAGCTTCCTGGTAATTAATCAATATTAATTAATATATGATTTTTGCCATTTTTTTAATAATATATATATATATATATACAAAGACATACATATATATATATATATATATATATATATACACACAAAGATATACATATATACATAGTGAAACTATTTAGAACTGAAACTTTATAACCATTACTTTGTCGAAGGTTTCACTTTTATTCTTTGAGTTTTGAGACATAATACGGTTCCAGTGCCAATGTTGCATTGTTTTAATCCTAAAAAATTACATGTTGACACTCCTAGGGTCTTATAGTATTGCCATGTAAAATTTAATTTGATTTGGTTGAGCGGTTTGTGAATGCATTGGGAACAAACAGAGATACAAAGATTTTATATGTATATAGATAACACACACACACACACACACACACACACACACACACACACACACACACACACACAGAGTAAATAAAATAGCTTTGCTTGACTTCATCTTTGTGGTTACTAACCTTTTTATCTGTGGATTTGTAG
Source organism: Octopus bimaculoides (assembly GCF_046866305.1). Lineage (NCBI taxonomy): Eukaryota > Metazoa > Mollusca > Cephalopoda > Octopoda > Octopodidae > Octopus > Octopus bimaculoides. The sequence continues at coordinate 13,003,155 of NC_142954.1, read as the reverse complement.
ATTATTCAGTGTCAACATTCTGAAAGATACTCCATGTTATAATATTTTTTTTGCGATTACCACCAATAAAAACGTTATGCGCTAAAATTGTATCATTTCTTTTATTATTCAATTTTATTATTGGAAGCTGAAAAAAAAAAAGAAAGGGAAAAATGATGAAATATCAAAAGGGAAGAATGAAAAGGAAGATGAGAAAATAGCAGAGGCAGAGAGGTGAAAAAGAGGAAGAGAAGTATATAGACTTAGTCTGTTATATTTGCCATATTATTAATATTCTTTTATTTATTTCAGTCATTTGACTGTGACCATGCTGGAGCACCACCTTTAGTCGAACAAATCGACCCCAGGGCTTATTCTATGAAAGCTTATATATATACGTGTATATATATCTATGTATGGGTGTCGGTGTTTGTCTCCCATCATCACTTGACAGCCGGTGTTGGTGTGTTTATGTCCCCCATAACTTAGCGGTTTGGCATAAGAGACCAATAGAATAAGTACCAGGCTTAAAAAATAAGTCCTGGGGTCAATACATTCAACTAAAAATTCAAGGTGGTGTCCCAGCATGGCCACAGTCTAATGACTGAAATACGTAAAAGATAAAAGATTAAAAAAATAACTTATTATAGGCACAGACATGGCTTCCCAACCACATAGTTCTGGGTTCAGTCCCACTGCTTGACACTTTGGACAAGCATCTTCTATTATAGCCCCAGGCCAACCAAAGCCTTATGAGTGGATTTGGTAGACGAAAACTGAAAGAAGCCCATCATATTTATATAACTATGTCTTTATATCAGTGTTTGTGCCCCATCACCACTTGAGAATCAGTGTTGGTGTGTTTATGTCTCCATAACTTAGTGGTTTGGCAAGAGAAACTGATAGAATAATTGCCTGGTGTAAAGAAAAGGAGGAAAATAAGTTCTGGGGTTAATTCATTCAACTAAAAATTCTTCAAGGGGGGTGCCCCAGCATGGCCACAGTCTAATGATTGAAACAAGACAAAGATACAAGGTCAATATAGAAATGAAATGTGTTTGGTGTTTGCCTAATTCCAGTACATTTAAAAAAGGAAGAGAAAATAAATTTCACAGTCTTGAACTTATGAGAATCAAAATTCTATGTCTGTATGAAGGTGTCAACGACGTACAACCAACTGTTTGGGTTTGCGAAATGGTAAATTAAAAACTTGTGCCAATACAAAGTACATTTGAATGACAAAGCTTAAATATTAGGTTGAGAAAAAGTTTGTGTGCCATGTTAAAATAATGCTCTTTATATATATTTTTGTGGTGTGTGTGTCCATTCAGTTCATGTCATGTTCAATGGTGACTCACAGCACAAACTTTTTCTTCAATTTAATATTTCCTTATCCAAGTCTTTGGTTTGAAACAATGTTCACTCATATACAGCCAACTGTCTTTTACCTCAATTGATTAAAAGAAAATGATCTTTACTTTGCCAAAAGATATGGAATAGATCTCAAAAAATAGCAACAACGTTTTCCTTCATTGAACAGTCTATAATGAAAGAATTTACTAACATAATTATTTATCAAGAAGACATGCTCATTTTTCAGCAACCCAGAATTAATTGAAGAATCAAGAAATTCAGTTATCGCTGGACTGAAAGGAGCCAATGTATTGATTAACCTAAGTAAATGTATTAATCATGCATCTTCTATAGATTTTTCAGGAATTAATATTTCAAAGGATAGGATCAGACCATCACATAGTCAAGCAGATTAGTGTTCTTAAATTGAAAGAAGAAATTGGAAAATATTTTGGGGTTGATAGACTATTATTTTCAGTTTATACCTAAGAGTCTCTTGCAGCAGAAAAAGAATGTCATTACATGAGCAACACATCAAGAACAGCCCTTTAAGAGAATGAGCAACACATCAAGAACAGCCCTTTAACCCTTTAGCATTCAGATTGTTCTGTCAAATGTAATGCTTATTAACTTATATTGTTTTGAATTAAACATGCATTTTCATATAGCTCCAAGATTTCAATGATGCAATTGCTTATTTATAAGAATGACATTATAGGGTCTGTGTGAGAGGCTGGATCTGACCAATTTGAACATAAAAAAAGTAGGACATTTCAGCCAGATATGGCCGGTTTAAATGCTAAAGGGTTAAGAGATATTTGAGTAATAGCAAATGTGCAGTCTATGTAGCAGTGGTATGTTATGATGAAAGATTGAACATTTTTTTTTTATCAGGGAATGGTCTTCAGAATACGTTTTATCAAAGAAACTCAATGTTTCTCAGCAGATTGCCAAGTGGCCCCTCATATGTTTTTCAAACTGTTTAACTCTTCAGCATTCAGATTACTCAATCAAATTTAATACTTATTTATTCACATTGCTTTTAAGTAATCATGCATTGTCTCATAGCATCAAGATTTTGATGATCTGATAGTATATTTTTAGAATGATATTGATTGCAAGGTGTAAGAGGCCAGATCTGGCTGGTTTGAACATAAAATGGTCATTTAATTTGGGCCAGGTATGACCAGTTTAAATGCTAAAGGGTTAAATTTCTGGTTAAGACATTCATACTCTTAGACTAAAATATGACTCAGAACATTTTGGTACAGTATTCTTTACAATTACATTACATTCTGACAAATATAATGATAATTAATATTTGATGATGCTTAATTAGTTAAAGACATTAAATATCATTTTAACACTTATAACCTTCACATCTGATTTAGAAATCACTTTATTGAATATATTGGTTTTCACCAACTCTTTTGTGTTTGTTATTTTTAATAACAATTTACTTAATATTTCTCTGAACTGACAATAGACAATAATCTCATAAAAACTAGTTGTTTATTCCAGAATCTTATGCAAAATATCTTTCCACACTTAATTGTAAACCGACCAAAGACCCACTTCATATGCAATAGGATACTGGTGCAGTGTCCTCCATCATTTTAGTTTTGTTGTTAACAAAGTTTATATTAATGATTAAATTTACTGATAAACATTTAATTTGATATAGTTCAGAATTCAAGCTAGTTATTATCTATACAGTACACACACACACACATGGATATATTACAAATATTAAAGAAAGCTTGGACTGTGTTTAGTAACCTAACCTCAGTATAGATACTGATGAATTTGTCAAATCTTTTGATACTGTGTGCCAAGATCATATCAAAAGGCTTATTTGTACAACTAATAAATAACCTTTATCACAGCCCTCTGAAAAATTATATATGCTCTAAAAGTGGTGCCTTAGCATGGCCACAACCTCTGGCTGAACTCTATAAAAGTAAAGCAGTGGTTGGTGTTAGGAAGGGCATCCAGCTGTAGAAACTCTGCCAAATTAGATTGGAGCCTGGCGTAGCCACCTGGTCCACCAGTCCTCAGTCAAACCGTCCAATCCATGCTAGCATGGAAAGCGGACGTTAAACGATGATGATGATGATGTACAAAATGCTGGGAATGTGTTGATCTAGATAACATGGTCACTAATTGATTGGAAACCTATTTAATGCTCAAAAAAAAATTTGAAAATTTAAGAAAATATCTATTTTTTGAGATTTTAGTGCCTGTAACAGTTGTGTCAGCTAATGAATCTGAATTCATTGGTTAAACTGACTTGGTTACAAGAAAACTGAAAGTCCTACCTTCTGTCCAAAATGTAATGGTGCAGACGAAAGGGCTGGGCAAACAATCAAATTGGCACTTAAAGGTTACAGTCAATCAACTGGAAAATTTGATGGCTATTTGCTAAAGGTTCTTTTCAACCAGTGAAGTGCATGTGGTGCTCGCAAATTATATCCAGATGAGAAATTACTTGACAGATAATTAAAAGTAGCAGTAAACCCCTTTTTATCAAGTTTAACCAATAATTCATAGCTAGAACAGAGTAATAAAATTTTCTGATGTTACATGTTGTTAGATTCATGCTTGCAGAAATACAACTGAATTAAATGAGAAAATTAAAAAGTTTAGCATCATTTGACCAAGCAGTTCCTAAATATCCTTTGTCAAGCACATCTGCTAATGATAATGTTATCAATAGAAGGCAGCGAGCTGGCAGAAACATTAGCATGCCAGGCGAAATGCTTAACGGTATTTCGTCTGCCGTTACATTCTGAGTTCAAATTCCGCCAAGGTTGACTTTGCCTTTCATCCTTTCAGGGCCGATAAATTAAGTACCAGTTAGGCACTGGGGCTGATGTAATCGACTTAATCCCTTTTGCCTGACCTTGTTTGTCCCCTCTATGTTTAGCCCCTTGTGGGCAATAAAGAAATAAGAAACAATAGCATGCCAGGTGAAATGCTTAGCGGTATTTCATCTGTCTTTATGTACTGAGTTCAAATTCTACCGAGATCGACTTTACCTTTCATCCTTTCGGGGTTGATAAATTAAGTACCAGTTGCATACTGGGGTCGATCTAATTGACTGGCCCACTCCCCTGAAATTTCGGGCTTTGTGCCTAGAGTAGGAATGAATAATGTTATCAATAGGTCAATACCACCAGCTTCTCCATCCCTTGTTGAGCCACCATTTGATCATGAAGTCCTTGATGATAATAATTATAACAGATCAATATCATCGATTTCCCCAACTCCTACAACAGCGAATATTCATGTCTCATACTTCCGATCATGCTAACTTATTGAGGTGTGGAACTGCAAAGAAGCTATAGAGTAACAAAGCCACAAAGGCATAACAACACAATGTGGTTGGAGTAATGTTATATTTATTGTGTTCTAGTATAACTATGTAAAACATATCTGGTCAGCCCCTGCACACTGAATCTATTTGGTCTCCGATAGCATTGGTATGCAAACATTGATTTGGTGTTGCGTGCATGTATGTGGTCAAGATTACTGAAGGTGACCACCAGTTCAATGTCAGGAACAGTTTTTTAGTGTGCCACTTTGATAATGTTGGTGAACCACAAAAGTCACCTGTAACTGATGTCTAAACTTTGAACTTACATGCATTCTTACAGTGGTGGATTTCTGTAACTATCATAAAGTTTCCATATTTTAAATCCTTGCAGACTTAAGGTACCTATTAGATACAAGATATATGTAAGATGGCCTGGAGAAGAAAGTATACATTTATGAGGAAGAAGGGCAAGAGAGGAAGATGCAGGAAGTGACATAAAGTTCATAAAGCAGGGAGAAAGTCACAAGGATCTTCGCCCCTCCTCCAAACATGCTGGCTTTATGCCAAAATTCTAAACCATTATTAATCTATGAAGACCCATGTAACTCTTCACAAAGGTAAATAAACAATAAGAAGAGCACAATAGGGTTTGTAATAAACAGAGATTGACTCTGTTTATTTAACCCATTACCTCCCAGTGATCTCATATGAGATCACTTAAAAATTACAAATTTCGTAATTATCTATCAATATTTACACATATCTAACCTTTTTGCTATATCTACTAGGTATATTTCTCTGATGTTCAAATGAGGTTTGCTAATTTTTCACCCAATATCTCGCTTATTTCTATTTAGAATGTTATTTTGAAATGTTATTTTGATCATTCCAGCGTGTTTCTAAGGCTGTTTTATGCTAGAAATCAAAGTTTCATAAAAAAATTGCAGTTAATAGAATTATGTGAGGTAATGGGTTAAGTGGACAATGTTTGTGTCTGTCATTTTGGTGGGTTCAAACTGAAAAATGGAAAATGTGCAGAAATTCAAAGTATGAAGGGGAATATCCTACATTCTGTTTTTAAAAAAAATGACATCATCAGTTTTCCCTTTTCCATAATTAGTAACATAATTAGAAAAAGAAAGAAAGAAGAGAAAAATGAACAGGAAAGAGAACACTTAGTCGAAAAGTTTTGTGTCAATAAAATGGAATTCTCCAATAATTTTATTCATTCCTCCAGGGTGTGATGTTAGCAATTCACAAATATATTTTCTGAGAATGTGTACTTTCAGGTGTTCCACAAAATTACAGCCATTTCATGTAAAATGTTTGGCAGGTTCCATCAAACTTCTGTTATTGGGCCTGATGTCATATCTATGCCCATGGAATCTTTTATTTTATTGTTCTGTTGTACAAATCAAATTGTATAAGTCATATCATTTCTGCTATAATTTATGATGGAGTTTGCTTCACTCATGTTCTTGCACAAGGGACAGGACTTACCTCTCTTGCAGCTGCTTTTTGGGATACAATATTAAGAAACTCCAATGGTACTTTTATTGGGATTAGAAGTAGGGGGTTAATGGTTCTTTTATATTTTTATTCCATCTAAAGGCTGCAATAGGCAGATGAGGGAATATTTATTTGAAATGAGGACATTTTTCTGAAATAGGCTGGTAACGTTTATGCAAAACTTTTGAAATTCCAGTGAAATTCCATTGCCATTTAAGCACTAAAGAAGCTGGATCACCATTTTTATTTTGGCTGCTAAAATTATGTGTGGAAGTTTGCCTTTCTTTGCTAATTTTAGCTGTCATTGTGATTTCCTTTAATCATGATTCACTATAACTGCATTTTACATAACAGCTTACATAAGCATTTGTATGTTTCCAGTTTTATTCTCAAAAACTTGGATTTCAGTTTTGACTTAATTGTATGATGTTGATCATGGGGTCACCGAACTACAGCCTGCGAGGTCAGTTCACCCAGCCCGCCACCACACTGTACCTTTTGTGTAAGTATCTTCAATGAGAGTTCATTTGCCTCTGGTATGGCATCAGTGTTTGGAACAACTTATGTCTGTGAGCAAACATTTTCAATAATGAAGAGTGTGAAGTGAAGTCAGCACATTGAACGAGGTCAACTGATGAACATTTGAAAGCAATTCCCTTGGTTGAATGCAGCAATTCCAAAACAAATATTGATGATATCTTAAAAGCTAAACATCAATTTCACAAACCTCACTAACCTTTTTGGCTGCTTAGTTTGTGTACACTGGGTGTGATATATCCATCTTATTGCTAATGTCGCCTTCTTTGATAAATGTTTGGTAAATAAATATGTTGGTTGTCTTTATTTTTGTGTATTCACTGTATTCTATTGAACAAAATGGTTAAGCGGCCTGCACACATCATTCTCTCAGTTATCTGGCGCACCCTGGAAAAAGTTTGGTGACACCGGATGTAGATGATCAAAGTGGTGGTAAAAGTAAATGTGAGATGACACGGGTTTGCAAAATAACTGTCATTATTTGGCCTTCAGAAAACTTCTGTGTCCAAAAATTTGATGCTAGTTTTTGAAAAAACTAGATGAGAATTTTTGCAAAACAGTTATGGAAATGCAAGAAGTTAACTATCCTGTGAGCCTTCTTGAACAAAAAAGACATCACCAATGGACCATAATCAGAGTGTTGGTTCATTACCTTGCAGGAATTTGAATGTCTCCATTAACTGTGAATCAAATTTTGTCATGAAGATGTTAGTGAAATTAACAGCATAGAGTTACCCTTTGGGCATCACCTCGTCTGTGGGTAAAATTTTTTAGCCAAATTTTGTGTTTCTTTGTAACACAAACTTCAATAATTTATGGAGAAAATTAGATAGAATACTTTTGCTTTACTGTTTTTCAAAAGCATTCATGCATGCTTCCTCCCTCTTGTCATGGTCAAGAAGAAACATCCATGATTACCAAAAAACAGTTTCCAGTGCTACTTTGATACTTAGAAAAATTGTTAGTTTTGGACACAATATCAAAAGTATCCAGTATACAGGAACTTGATCTTTTTGCAGAAGGGAGTAAAAAGCCATCCAGCCACTCCAAAATTTGGACTGTGCAACATTCATACCTATTCTATCTTTAAAACATTTTGGACACATTAGAAAGTATTGTGAAAATGCACTGAGCCTTGACTCTGTTGAAAAATATAGAATGGCGAGGGCTGATTAGAATGTCTTTTATCATAAGAGGTCCATTTGGCCAGAGTTGACCGGGAGCACAATAGCATGTATCATAACAGTATATTGGTAGAATCCTTAGAGCATCAGACAATATTTGTTAAGACTGGTTACATTCTGAGTTAAAATCCCACTCAGATAAACTTCACCTTCCATCTGTCCAGGATCAAGATAATAAACTGTCCCCTTTCGTCCAAATTTGGGGTGTTGTGCCTGGAAATTTTCCACATCAATTTTTAAAAAATTTTTTTACTCGAGGTAAATAACTCAGTTGTCATAACAATGAAATCGTGGAGTTGTCTACCTTAAAACTAAACCTAACCGTTATATGTACACCTAGTGAACTAGTGAAAGTTGCTGTCGGCGAAAAGCCATTTAATAAATATTTTATTACAAGTACATAGCTATGTAACAAATGGATCTCAGTCAGTTCCAACGATGAGTATTCCAGTTGTTCATTTAACTGAATTATTCACTAACTAATGTGTAAACGGGTAGGATTTCTACAAATATATATACTCTTAATGTAATTCTCAGACCAAACAATGTGACAAGGCTGAACTTTTCAGTTACAAGTGCAATCCTTCCGTTAGGTTTCACACATTTTCTGTCCATCCAATTTCATTTACAGGGTTTGGGTCGAACTGACACAACAGTAAAAATCACTTACCCAAAATTCCACATTGTGTAATTGAACCCAAGTATTCAAGATACCGAAGCAAACCACTAAGCCATGCATTTTTGAGTGTTGTACAAAGGAAACATGCATGCGGGCGTGTTTGTGTGTGCGCTCATGTGTACATGCAGCTATTAACTAGTTGTGGTCTACTTCTTCAAGAATTACACATGTGAGTTTGGATATGTAAATGTATTTTCGTCAGTTTTCTAGATCTCTCTTTTGCTTTTAATATCTTCTTATCCATCTCTACTCTAAGTTCACTGATTCCCATCCTCTCTCAACTATCCTTCCTATCACTCCATCATTACCAAATCTACCATCTTTCCAAGTCCTCTGATCCCTACTGATTCTGCAGCAAGTTCTTCAAATTCTACACCAAATCCAATGAGAGACAATCTCATTCTTTAATCATTAGTAACCACAGTTGATACCAATGCATTTTAGAAAGTCATAGCTATCAGCTACAAGGTACACATATATCTGCACACTAAATTTCTTCTTTTGTTTGGTCACTCTCCCATTAAAACTAGCACTTGTCCATAATTTCTAATTAACAAGCCAATTAACGAGCCTATTAACAAATCAGTCACAATTCTAGCTGTACTTCTACCAACCTCTTCGACTGCATTACATGCAAACTTTGCAATGCAGTGTATGTAGGTAAAACTGAACACTATTTAGTGATAGTTTTTATGGATATCATAATATTCTCCACTGCAGGACGGATCTGTAACCCAACATTTTACTTCACTTGGTCATTTTGTAGACTGCCTATGTGTCTGAAGATTCTAAACACATAGAAATTCATTGCTGAGACCCCCTTCGGTCATGACTGACCATGGGATTGCACCTAGAAAGTTACCCTCCCAAGCACAAGTCTGGGCAAGGTTGTTTATGGAAGACCAGCAGTCACCCATGCATACCGGCCTCCCCTCTCCATGCCACTGATGTTATCCAAGGGAAAGGCAAAGGCTGATACAGCTTGGCACCTGCGACGTTGCAACTCATTTCTACAGCTGAGTGAACTCAAGAACACAACACGCAGCCTGGTCCGGGATTTGAACTCACAACCTCATGATCGTAAGCTCGACGCTCTAACCACTGAGCCATGTACCTTTACAGAAATTCATTACTGCAAAAAAAGAGAAACAACTTTTGTTCACACCTGACACTCACTCAAAAGAATTTGTAAACAATTCTTCTCTAAATTAAAGACATTTCCAACAATTCACAAAAAATTTCTATCCTCCCATTCCATTGGGGTCAGTAAATTCATTGTCAACACATTTATTCTCCTATGTATATTTCTGCCACCACGGTGAAGGTGCAATGGCCCAGTGGTTAGGGCAGCAGACTCACAGTCGTAGGATTGCAGTTTCGATTCCCAGACCAGGCTTTGTGAGTATTTATTGAGTGAAAACATCTAAAGCTCCACGAGACTCCAGCAGGGGAGGGTGACGAACCCTGCTGTACTCTTTTACCACAACTTTCTCTCACTCTTTTTTCTTGTTTCTGTTGTACCTGTATTTAAAAGGGCCAGCCTTATCACTGAATCGCCCTGAGAACTACATTAAGGGTACACGTGTCTGTGGAGTGCTCAGCCACTTACACATTAATTTCACAAGCAGACTGTTTTGCTGATCGGGTCAACTGGAACCCTCATCAGCATAACCGACAGAGTGCCACGAATATTTCCACCTCATCAATCACAACACAGTTTCTTATTTTTTTATTGCCCACAAGGAGCTAAATATAGAGGGGACAAACAAGGACAAAGGGATTAAGTCGATAACATCAACCCCAGTACATAACTGGTACTTAATTTATCGACCCTGAAAGGATAAAAGGCGAAGTCGATCTCAGTGGAATTTGAACTCAGAACGCAAAGACAGACGAAATACCACTAAGCATTTTACCCAGCGTGCTAACAATTCTGCCAGCTCACCTCTACCTACACACTCATACTATTATATTTCATACATACATATATATATATATGGTGGTTGTCTACTCCTTATGCAGAGTTTGACCACCTCCTGTACCTTTACACCTTAGATCCATCATGGAGTCTGATGTGGCTTTTTAAACCAGACAATGTATTGAAAAGATACCCACATAAACTGCATCTCTGATTTGGATCACCAAGAGCTGCAGAATCCCATAATTTGAAGAAGTAGGATAAATACTATTGTGATGACTGGGAAATGTGTTTATGTGAAAGTACAAGTGTGTTCGTGTAAAACAATTTCATTATTCAATGACATCACTATTAGTTGAATGAAGAAATGTCTTAGGTTGATTTTAATTTCAGCCTTTATGTTTTGTTAGCGTTTATGAACTGCTAAATTTTTTCAAATGTTCTGTTGGACTTTTGCCATTTTGGATAACCTTGATAATGTTGTATTAACATTCTTTGTTAGTCCCAATGCTTATGTCAAGTGTGACATTTGAGTCCCGCCTATGATTTGTCAAGACGCATGCAGACATTGCAAGTCTAAGGATTACAGGTCATTGCAAGCAGTATATTTCCAATTGTTTTTCTTCTTTGCCTCACACGGATCTTTTTTAAAACGGGGGCCACATTTTTCATTAACGAAACACTTTGAAACTTGGAACACTGGTAGAATGTGTCATATAAAACATCTTTTTCTCTTAGTCTTCTTTAAAAAAAAAGAAATCCATAACTTATTCCATGTTAAAGTTGTCGTATTTCTGTAATTTTAACCAATCACTGACGTCCATTCAGCCGATATACATTAAGTGCCGACTACATAAACAAACGATTCTGAAACAATTAACCCTAACCCTAACCCTAACCCTAGGGTTAGGATTAGGGTTAAGGTTAGGGTTAAAGCAAATTTAAAATGAAAAAAGCAAATAAAACGAAGGTATGGAGATTAAATACGCTTTACATCACTTAATCAGCCAAAGGAGTAAATGTAAACAACTGAATACTTGTCAGTGATTGGTTGAAATTATCGAAATAAGACAATTTTTTACATGAAATAAATTCGAATACAAAAATATTTTTCTGTTCTATAACACAAAATAGATAAGTATACGAAGTTTGAAAGTCTTTCCGTACCAAAAACACTACGTAAAACATTAATGAAAAATGTGGCCCCCGTTTTAAAATAGATCCCCTCGCACCCCTAAGCCTGTTAAAGCTGGTTGAAATAGAGTCACCTATACCATTTTGATACTCGCATATATACCTATATCATCGTCACTATCATCATCATCATCCATTTTCCATGCTGGCATGGGTTGGACAGTTTGACCAGAGCTGGTTTCAGTCTGATTTAATTTGGTTTCTACGGCTGGATGCCCTTCCTAACATCAACCATTTTACACACATGCATTATATATATATATATATATATATATATATATATTGGGTTATCCGGAAAGTTCATGCTGATTTTTAAAGGAAAGAAAAAGGTCAATAAATACTTGCCATTACATTTTTAATCAACCAAATATGAACCATTTTGTTGCACAATGCGTCTCCATCTTTCCTTTAACTTGAAAATACCCTCTTCCCAGAATTGGGGTGGTTTCATAGCAAATAAATCGGCACAAACTTTCCAGACAACCTAATATACATACATACACACACACACAACATGTGAAGGCACATGGCTTAGTGGTTAGGGCATTTAGCTCACAATTGTAAGGCCGTGAGTTCAATTCCTGGTGACGCATTGTGTCCTTGAGCAAGACACTTTATTTCATGTTGCTCCAGTCCACTCAGCTGGCAAAAATGAGTAGTACCTGTATTTCAAAAGGCCAACCTTGTCACACTGTGTCACGCTGAATATCCCCAAGATCTACGTTAAGGGTACACATGTCTGTGGAATGCTCAGCCACTTGCACGTTAATTTCACGAGCAGGCTGTTCCGTTGATCGGATCAAATGGAACCCTTGCCATAACCGACGGAGTGCTCCTTTAAAAAGAAAATACCTACATCTACATATATTATATACAGGGATCTGTGTGTGTGTGTGTGTGTGTGTGTGTGCAAGCATTTAAATTTCCAGATGATGGAGGAAAAAGACTCAATATGCCAGAGTTTAATCATTTATTCAAAAAACTCAGAGTAGTGAGAGAGAAGTCTCAATTTCAAATAATTGAGTGTATACACACATATAAATACAGAGATAACGCTTGGAAAATAAGATACATACACACACACACACACACAAGGAAAAGTAGTAAAGGCTTCCCTTACACCTGAGCAATTTGCTGTTCACATCTATACACAAACATAACACATTATTTAAGAAATGGGGAAGAACACAACATGGACTCAACTCAGTAAAGGCACCATCACAGATGATAATCTTGGCCCAAAACAAAATTCAGTTAAACATTTAGGGAGTGGCTCCTAAATGGGTGGGAGGAATCATTTTCACATTCACTAGCAAGTTTGGCTTTCTCGCTTTGCTTTGTCAGCACTTGAAAGCAGAATCAAGTAACACAGTAGGTCACTGCACAGTGCCAACACAGCGATGCCACTGAGAAACAACCGCAAGGCTCTGAACCAAGGTAGATATGGTGTAAAAGCCATGTCATAGTAGGCAAGGCAAGCAAAGCCACCAGCCAGTATCATTGTTGAAGCAGGGCAAGATAGCTGAATTGCTGACCAACCAGCCAGGGAAGGCACCACAGCCTGGCCTAAGTTATTCCAGTCTGGTTTGATGATGCTGCTATACGAAATAGCAGTGCCCCACCTGACACCTCCAAGAAATGACAAAATCACAGCACCATACGTAGCTTGAGCTAAAGCCATTTCAGGCATGTAAACATCGGACATAAACATATAAACGGGGAACGACACAAAAGGTATAAGTCCTGAGATTCCGAGAACTAGAGCAGGTGTAGGAGCATGTCTGAGTTCTTTTAATATAGATGTTGCCATTATAATCTTAAATTTGTCTTCATTTTTTGTAGAATCAGTGGATGCATGTCGACATTCAAGGGATTTCCAGGACATAACAGGTGATGACGTATACGCAGGAGACAGCTGACAAGACAACGGTCCTGAGGAACATTTTAAAAGACTACAGTTGGAAGCAGAGGTAGAAGTTTTTCTAAAATTTTCTGACAGTGGATTAAAAAACGTTTTAATTCTGACCAGGCATTTGTCAGTGATGGAAGGCTTGCCAATTCTGGACAAAGGTTTAGGCAATACCAAACAATGATGATAACGACATGTGGTTAACAAAGGAAGCATAAATTTCCAAGCATGACCAGCGCTGGACGCCAACATTTTTGGACACCTCTACAAATGGCTCAATTACAATTAATTAATATATTTATTATTTTTTTTTTTTTTTTGATTAAGCAAAAAAAAGTCAATTTCTGCAACAGTATGAGCAAATGAACAACTGAATCACCCTTTAGTATACGGCAAAATATTTGTTTTCTATAGAGCGACTGAACTAAAATATTGCATAATATTAAACTGGTTGATACTCTGTGTTCTCTGTCAAATCACTATTCTAATTTTAGGTACTGAATAATATTCATTGGAGCACTGATAACAGTTTTTAAAAAGTTTTTGTTTGTTTTTTCTGTTTATATCAACGGTTTGATCAAGAATTCAACTCAATTCTGAGATCAGAGATTAACAGCTAATTCAATTAATTATGAAAGAGAGTGATGTGTAAGTAATGAATTCTTGATTAATAAAATAGTTGTGTCAGAATGGACCATAAATTTGCATAATACTGCTGTAGTTTAATGTCAAAGTCTGGAAAATAGTGCAAGGAATATAAAGAGTGTTATTAAACTTTAAAAAAAAATAAATGATCCCTAAATTGAATACAATTCTAGTGACTGGTATTAGAATTCAATGTGCCTTGGAGCAAACACGATTGGTTGAGGCTTCTTCCTTCATTTTTAAGTTCTTAAGCTTAACATCTGAAAGAAGAAAAAAATAACAGATTTTAAAAGGAGAATTAAAAGAACAAGTAAATTAGTACCAAAAAAAAAAACCCCAAATACTTACATTTCTGATCCTTATGAAAAGAATAAGTTTCTTCCTCACATACGCAGAAAAACCAAAAAATTATTCAGAGGTAACTTAAACATGACCTTCCTTCAAGCGTTCTCTGTCCTGGACTATTTTATCCAAAGAGGAATGTAAAGAGGTGTAGGGCAGTGTTGTTATGTAGCCTCAAGTCAGTTGTGAGGATCATTTTTTTTATTCAGTCATTAGCCAATGGGGCTTTTAATATTTAAGCTGCTAGAGTGTGATTGGATGGAGATTTGGCTGCTGTCTCTAGCAGACCCTGTGCCTACAAAGCGTCTCCCTTGTTTTCATCACTTATTGTTGGTATTGTGTAACCTGACGTCAGCTCTGACTAACGAACCTATGGTATTCCAGTAGCCACAAGTTGTACGAGGAGGTGTGACTCATAGATCTGTTGTTACAGATATACAAATTCTCCAGCTAACAGCCCTGCGAATGCTGCCAATTGTCATAGATATCTGCCAAGACCATAGTAAACGAATCTCATAAGCCAGCACGAGGTTTGGCCTTGTGTTTTTGTGTAACCAAAACCTGAGGACCATCTTGTTTGGTATGAAATAAATCTGGATTCCAATTTGAATAGATCTTCATGAAATTTCATTTTTATTGCTTATTTTACATTTAAAAGGCTCCAATGTGGCTGCCATTCTTGTTCCAATAAATCTAATAATGCTATATTCATTGCAATGAGTACTTCCTATCAACTTTTGTTTTCTGAAAAACGGTAGTAAATTTTCATGCCAACATTTTTCTTCAAACAACATTTTGGATTTTGGTTTTAAACATCCAGGATTCCCAGTCTTTGGCTTAACTCTCTATGTTACTGCTGTTCATGTTTGTGTTGTTGTTGTTTGATAAGAGAGTATGTAATTGAATCAGAGCATTTATTCACTAATGTTAAAGTGGGAGATTTGGGTGCATTTTCTAGCACATCAAACCTCTGTAGCCATGAATGTAGCATACTTGTTTTCAGACACCTTGGGCCAACCACATGTTGCCATACTAATAGCTTTCTGTAACTTCAGAGCAGTATCTCTCTCTCTCAGTCAGTAATTATTGCTGATGTCAACTGTAAATGACCAATGCTAATTATCTTGATCATCATCATCGTTTAACGTCCACTTTCCATGCTGGCATGGGTTGGACAGTTTGACTGAGGGCTGGCAAACCAGAAGGCGGCACCGGGCTCCAATCCGACCTGGCAAAGTTTCTACAGCTGGATGCCCTTCCTAACACCAACCATTCCGAGAGTGTAGTGAGTGCTTTTTATGTGCCACCAGCACAGAACCAGTCTGCTAGCACTAGCATCGACCATGCTTGAATGGTGCTTTTTACATACCACCGGCACGGGACCATTCAGGCAGCACTGGCATTGATCACGTTTGAATGGTATTTTTTATGTGCCACCGGCACAGTATGACAATAAATACTTCTGTTGGAAATTATCTAGTCCACCAAAAACTGTAATTTCTGTGGATCTCTGTTTTAAGTAGCATACGACGTAAGTCAGAAAAAGAAAACTGAAGGAAAAAAAAGGCAGTGGTGCGGTGCTTCTCCTTTTCCATAATGTTTTAGTATTATTAACTTCGTTTTGAATTCCCCCCCCCCCCCATCGGTGCAGGAGTGGCTGCGTAGTAAGTAGCATGCTCACCAACAACATGGTTCCAGGTTCAGTCCCACTGCATGGCACCTTGGGTGAGTGTCTTCTACTATAGCCTCGGGCCAACCAAAGCCTTGTGAGTGGAAACCCGTTGTATACATACATGTGTGTGTGTGTGTGTGTGTGTTTGTACCCCCACCATCGCTTGACAACTGATGCAGGTGTGTTTACGTCGACCGGTTGAATAAGTACTCGGCTTACAAAGAATAAGTCCTGGGGTCGATTTGTTTGACTAAAGGCAGTGCTCCAGCATGGCCGCAGTCACATGACTGAAACAAATGAAAGAAAAACAATAAAAGAATATTTGTTTCAAACACTCGAGATTCTTCAAAATTGTGGTTTTTGCGTAAATCCGAAAAAAGTCAAAACGGAAACTTTTTCTGCAGCTTTCCTTGAAGAACTGGATAATTTCCGACTCTATTCTACAGGAATACATTTACCGGCTTTTTTTTTTACGATGCTGCGACGCTATTTTCTGGTTTCGAACTCATCGTCGTGTGACAAGCAGCGTCCAATAACACCAACAACCGATGACTCCCAGTGTGTTCGACATGCTATAAATAGCAGTTAAATCCCGACCAAATTAGAAAGAATCCAGAGAAAAAAAGGAAGTCGCAGAAAAACTTCAATAAATGACTGATTTAATATATCTTTTTTATTTTATTGAAGACATTGAATAGCACGTTTTTGTTTTTGTTTTTCACATATGCGAAATATATAATGTTGTTCATTGTGTCTATGATTGTTCATTAATAAACTAATTGAATTATTATACCTAATTACTTAAACCATTATAAATGAAATGGTGCATTTTTCTGCGACTATTGTTCCTAGTCAGAATCACAGCTATCCCCTGTTCACCGAGAACTGAAAGACCCTACAATTAATAAATAGGAATAGACACGTTGTATAATTATAGTTCGAGATTCAAAATATAGTTAACAGAATAAATAAGAGGGGGTGGTCATGTCTAGAACAGCTGAACAAAAACATATTATGTATATGTGTGTGGACATATCTATCGATCTATCTATCTATAAATATGTTATCCGATGTGTACAGTATCATATATCCATTGTGGTTGATCTTATCAATCGGTTTCGCACTAGGGGTACAATGGAATGTTAAATAACAATCGATTGGTGAGAACCTAGAGCGAACCCGATTGATAAGACCAGCTGTGATGGATATATAATGTTGTACACTTCGGATGGATAATATACCCACTCTATTGACACATATACGAGTGCATCTTTTTCCTGACTTATGGACTGTTAGACGACTTATTTATATATATATATAAACCGGGTTATTTTAATATTACTTAAATTTGACCTGCTTACACCTTTCTTTTAAATAATTTAACATGCCAAGAACCGTTTCCTTTCTACAGAGTCTCGTACGACCTCAGAAATAGCAGCCAAAATCTACAGACTGTCTCAGTTCATGTAATACGAAAAGAAAAAAACGAAGTTAAATTATTTGATCTTGGATTTGGCTTCTCAAAGATTCTCAAAGAAGGTATTCAAGCAACAATAGTTGTTATAATAAATTGTAAAAGTACATCAGAAATATTTATGTAACGCATGGTAGGCAATCCTAACGTTTAGCGTCTTTAAATCTTTTTTGTTTTTTCGATTTAACATTTAAGTAAACATTTTCTTCTTTCTCTAATATTTGAAATTCCAGTTTTCTATTTTCTTGTGTTCAAGTTAAACTCCTACAGAGATAAATAAAAATAAGCAAACGTCTATCCAACCGTATCTTGCTGACATAGTTACATGTGTGTATGTATACATATATATGTGTATATAAACTCATACACATGAAGTTAACTGTTACGGCCGGTCATAGAGTTACTATTGGCTTTGCAATTATAAATCGCTTAGCAGTATAGGCCATTTGAGTCTTGACAGGTCGCCTATACCAGGGGTTTTCAAGCTTTTTGACTTGCGGACCCCTTTATATTTCAGGCTTTACTTTAGGGACCCCCTTATAAACGCTTATGAAATTTACACATAAATATTTGCTTAAAATAACATATATTTTTACATTTATTTATTTAACAGTATTTAACAAATAGGTTTATTGTCAATTAAAAGATTTCGATTAAAAAACATATATAAAATCAAATTGCCCATAAAAAGTATTTGCTGTCCACGGACCCCCCCCCTGTCTTGTCCTTGCGGATCCCCTGTGGTCCTGGGACCACAGTTTGAAAACCCCTGGCCTATACTGCCAAGCGCTTTATAGGTGTGAAACCAATGGTCACTCAAAGGCCGGCCATAACAACTACCTAAAAAATATATACTCCTGCTCTAATGTTCGAGTGTGCTTCTTCTTCGGATATAAGAACTACAGATACACATGTGTCTATGTGTAACCAATGCCGCTAATTTCGGAGTATTTGATGTGGAAAGAAACTTTTTTTTTGTTTTTCAAAACGGTACTTCGGCATGTAGAAGTCTTAAATGGTATTTATTTAGGGCGTTAAATATAACGATCTCTAATTAACATCTATTAATTAATTATCGTATTTTAAAACATACGAATTGACCAACAAAAAGCAAGGAACATGGAGAAAGAATCGTGAAATAACTGACCTGTAGCAGCTGTAGTTTGTGTTGTCCGTTCTTAACCTTCAAATGATAAATAGAGGTAACTCTTGCCAGCGTCAATTAATGAGTTACCTCCCTTGCCATGTCTTCGTCAGCGGGAGCAGGGCATGTCGAAAGCGTGTTAGGCTTTTGTGGAGCGATAAAAAAAAAAACGTAATTAACATACTAAATTTTACCTATACTCTTTTACTTGTTTCAGTCATTTGACTGCTGCCATGCTGGGGCACCGCCTCTAGTCAAGCAACTCGACCCCAGGACCTATTTTTTGTAAGCCTAGTACTTATTCTATCGGTTACTTTTTGTCGAACCGCTAAGTTACGGGGACGCAAACACACCAGCACCGGTCGTCAAGTGAAGCTGGGGGGACAAACGCAGACACAAACATATACACACACATACATATATATATATATATATATATACATATATACGACGGGCTTCTTTCAGTTTCCGTCTATCAAATCCACTCACAGGGCTTTGGTCAGCCCGAGGCTATAGTAGAAGACACTTGCCCAAGGTGCTACAGTAGTAATTATATTATACATGATGAAACAATTAAAATAAAATGAGAGATAAGTAAATATTGTTGCTAAAAGACATGTTTGTACAAGAATAATTCATTTTTAATCTTGTACTTTTGTCTTGAATAGTATTTTTTTAGGCGTGCAATCTTGTTTGTTTTCTTTGTATGTTATGATCTCCATTATATTTTGCTTAATGATATAATTAAATGTGTAAGTTATTCTTTTAAAAATTTAGCGTGAGTGTGAAAAGAAAGTGCCATAGATAGACAGATAGATATAGATAGATATTCGAGTGAATATTTGAAATATGGATTTATTCCCTCTTTAAATAATGAACAGTTGCTGCTGTGTTTAATATGTGAAAAAATCTTCTCAAAGGAAGCACGGAAGCCTTCAAGAATAATTGAACATTAACAAAAAATGAATCCAGATAAAGCAGGAAAAGGTGAAGACTGCTTCACCAAATGAAAAATTATTTAAAAAACCATCTTAAAGGGTTGTTTTTACCAAACAAATGAAGCAAATTGAGAAGGGGTTGGTTATGTCTTATAAACTTTCAAAATTTAATTGTGAAATGCGGAAAACCACATACTATTGTTGAAACTCTACTCTTACCAGCTATAAATGCAAGTTTTGGATACTATGGTTTGTACAGGTAAAAATGCTATAACTGTGTCAATTCCTTTTAGTAATAGTACAAGTAGCAGCAAGAATGGCAAAAGATCATCATCATCATCGTCGTTTAACATCCGCTTTCTATGCTAGCATGGGTTGGACGATTTGACTGAGGACTGGTGGACCAGGTGGTTACACCAGGCTCCAATCTGATTTGGCAGAGTTTCTACAGCTGGATGCCCTTCCTAACACCAACCACTCCGAGAGTATAGTGGGTGCTTTTACGTGCCACCGGCACGAAGGCCAGTCAGGCGGTTCTGGCGAATGTAAAGTGTGATGCTTAACCCTTTAGCATTTTACTGGCCATATCCTGTCCAAATATTCTATCAGTTGTATGTCAAAACTAACCTAATCCAGCCTCTCTTACTTACCCTACAATGTCATTCTAAAAATAAACAATCACTTCATCAAAACATCAGAGTCTGAGATAATGCAGAATTCATTCAAGACACTGTGAATAAATAAGCATTACATTTGACAGAGAAATCTGAATTCTAAAGGATTAAAAATCAAAGAATTTTCTTTACAACTTGATGAGTCAACTTTACACGACAATGAATTTTTATGAATGGACTATGTCCATTACGTCAATTCAAATTAGGAAATTATTGAAGAGTTTCTATTTGCTGAAAGATGGAATTTGACACAAAAGTTTCTACAATTTTTAAGGTTGTTAAAGATCTTTTTAGTGCTAAGAATATTCTTCTCACAAATATTGTTGTGCAACAGATGTTGCACCAGCTGTGATAGGCCATTATTGTGAATTTATAGCACATTTAAAAGAAACAGTTCTACATATATTTGAAGTTTACTGCGTTATTCATCAAGAACACTTGGCTGCAAAACGTCTTAGCGCTAGGCTACATAACATGTTGAATGAGGTAATTAAAACAGGTAAATAAAACTGAGGCCTAGTCACTGAATGATAATATCTTTTGGAAGCTTTGCCATGAGAAAGAAGTAAATTTTAAATGCCTGCTGCTTCATGCTGAGATACAATGGCTTGTGAATAGAAAATGTTTAAAGCGTTTTTATGATCTCAATTGTACTGCTTTAGAATTTCTTAATTCATACAATGAATTAAGAACTAAGCAATTAAAGAGTTGATGTTGCATATTCTTATGATATTTTCACTAAATTAAATGAGGTTAATATTTAATTGCAAAGAAATATTATGAATTTAATTGATGCAAAGGGAATTATGAATGCACCTTGTCACTAAGCTCTCCTCACTCATGATTTTCTTACCAAAAATAACATGGCATCACATCTGCACCCACCCTATTTGCCATATTTAGTACCTGCAGACTTCCATCTCTTTCCCAAGATGAAAATGCAGCTCAAAGGTCATTATCTAACACTGTTGTCAAGATCCAAAGCAAATCACAGGGGTCCTTGACTTGTTTACCGAAAACAAATTTCAGCTCCCATTCCAAAAGAGGCAGAAACGCTAGAACCGGTGCATTGCTGTACAAGGTGACTGTTTCAAAGAAGATGATGTTAGAATTTAGGTAAATAAGTTCTTTTTTATTAAGCATAACTAGTCAAGGAACCTTTTGATACCACCTTGTATATAAACACAAACACATATGTTACCTTTCTACACTCCAGCTGCACCTCTCCTGCCTATGGATTACTCTGGACCCATTTGTTGATGAGAAATTGCTCCAATACACCACGACATCTGAAGCCTTTAAACTTTATGTAAAACCTTTATTATTATCATTCTCTCCTGGTTTCTTTCTGTGGAAGAGCGTAGGCTCAAAACGTTAAAGACTTTTTCAATTCCCGATCATTATACTAATACATCTGTTTGCTTTTTACACCACCTGTCTTCATCTGTTGTTTTTTTTTTTGTGAATTCTCTCTATGGCCGAGGTAAGTTCGGTTATGCTTTCAGATTGTGTCGAGGCATGATGTTCACTCATTCATACTTGCGCGGTTTGTTAGCATAGTCGAATGTACTACTGGAATATCATACCGATGACGGAAATTGAATTTTATCATTCATAATCCAGAAACGCGTCTATGATTAACTTTAAATGGTTAGTTTTCATTGTTTTTTCTTCTTGTTTTTGCCTTTGTGAGTTACAAGTAATGCTATCTGTTGGAGTCTCAGCTTTTTTAGCTGCTATTTCTGAACTTCGGTATATGGTGAAGCAAATGCTTGCTGATCCCTTAATTATGTTTATAAATATATATATATATATATATATATATATATATATATATATATATATATATATACGTATACATATAAAATACAAAAATATAAACCCTTGGGATGAATATTTTGGGTTTGGACTTGTGATGCTGGGATGAAGAGTCTACCAGGGTCTTTTAATGTCTTAACATAAACCTGACCATTAAAAAGACAATATCCACAAATTTCAATTTAAAAATGTTCAGTGATTTTTTGAGATTTATGTTCATGGTAAAGCTGAATCAGAAAAGAAAATCAAAATATTTTTAATTCAAATGGAAAAGCAGTTGGTTTCAGAGACAGTCTGGAGAAATGAAACAATTGTAGCCATTAAATTTTCAGGACATGATTGAAACTTCCAGGTCATAAGGCATTTTGTTTTTGATAGCGCTGCATTATTTGACTGAAAATTTTCAGAGAATCTCGGATGAGGTTAGAGAAAGATTTGGCTGTTTTTTTTCTATCACATATAGCACCCATTTATATGTCTTACTTACTGGCTTGTATATACATGCACACACACACACATATATATATATATATAACAGTATCAGACAGTGAAAATGAGTTCTCAACACTGCATTTGGTGGCTAAATATCTTTTATTTGTGAATTAAAAAGGCAATCAATGATTTCATGTGGAAAAGATCTCCATAATCTTCAAGTGATCCATTTGGGAATGCAGGTAATCAGTTCTGATTATTAACCTTCTACCAACTATCTCTACCAGGTTGCAATGGCATGTAGAAGTTCCTATGTTGGCTCATACCTGTGTGCATGCATTCATATAAAAATAGGGTATGATTTGAGGACGAATACATTCAAGTGTTTATTTTTAATATTGTAGTGTAATAGTTGAAGAATGTTTGACTATCATTTATAGCATGTCAATATGCCATAGGAGTGGCCAGTCATTCCTATGGAATTACACAACAAAACAAATGAGTCAGGCACAAGTCAATGAAAGAGCATCTGCTTGACCATCCTGCAAGAAGTAGCAACTAAGTCTTCCTCAAATCACATCCTACCATCTTTAAAAAAGAAGGAGATAATGAATAATGTTCTCCTTTAAACACTTCATCTGGGGGAAAAAAAATGACAAGATGGTCATAGCTGGAATGTCTATAAATCTGTCTAATCAGAACTGATCTGGATTCAAACAAACACCTAAGCTGCCAAATTTAGGCAGAGAAATACTTATACTCTTTTACTTGTTTCAGTCATTTGACTGTGACCATGCTGGAGCACCGCCTTTAGTAAAGCAAATCAACCCCAGGACTTATTCTTTGTAAGCCTAGTACTTATTCTATCGGTCTCTTTTACCAAACCGCTAAGTTACAGGGACGTAACCACACCAGCATCGGTTGTCAAGCGATGTTGGGGGGACAAACACAGACACACAAACATATACACACACATACATATATATATATATACATATATACGACGGACTTCTTTCAGTTTCCGTCTACCAAATCCACTCACAAGGCTTTGGTCGGCCTGAGGCTATAGTAGAAGACACTTGCCCAAGGTGCCATGCAGTGGGACTGAACCTGGAGCCATGTGGTTGGTAAGCAAGCTACTTATCATACTGCCACTCCTATGCCTTATGTTCATTTTATATTTTTTATCATTTAGAGACAAAGGCAGTAGCCATGATGCTATTTCAGGTCCTGTGAGATTGGTAAGAGGAAGGGAGGCAGATATCTTCAAACCAGAAACACAGCCTTAATGCATATAAGAGAGTACACTCTGCTAAACGTACTCAAGGACCAGCTGATGAAGTTAATCCAGATTAAATCGATTACCCAAGTAAGCTACAATGAGACTGAACCCAGAACACAAAGAGCTGCAACAAATACCACAAGAATGTGGTTTGATACTATAACCATTCAACCAATCCACCACACTAGATCAGTATCTCATTTTTTTAACCCAAAAATAGAGAAAACCAAACTTGACTTTGTTATAAATTGAACTCAGAACTGAAAAAGCTGAAATAAGTTCTACAAAGCATTTCACTCAACCTTCAAACACAATTTGCAATCTTATCTGAAGTGAAAATAAATATAATGGAACAAATTGGCCAGCAACCTGATCTCCTATCAATTCCCTGAGTACAGAAGCTAGGGAGACTATGTGGTCACTAGAAAGAGAGATGAACAGTTTGTTTTGAATGTTAAATCTATGGGAAAGAATGCACGATCTAACATAGACTAGTGGTTAGTGACTTCAGAGTAAGAACTAGATGGATACCAAGACAGAAGATAATCTGGAGAAAGAGAAAATGGAAACTGAGAGAACAAATGACTAGTAACAAGCTTAGAGACATATTAATTGACACATGATAGTGCAGGAAAAAAAAAATAACAATGGATAGAACCAGATGACCAAAAATGTGGCTGGTACCAGATCCCAGCCAAAAAGAGGGTGACATTGTGCTGGAATAGCGTTGTACATAGAGCTAGTAAGGCTAAGAGGCAGGCTTGGAAAATGTAATTCCAAACTTTGAGAAGAAAAGTGAGATGTCAGGTAATTCTAGCAAGAAAAGAAACCCAGAATAAAAAATTTACCAAGGTTCTAAGAAATGAGGGTCAAAGACATAAGATATTTCAGACTGCAAGGCAGTGTGGCAACTGAAATAGGTTCTAATGTTGGCAATAAGAATGTACATAGTTGATTAGGTATTGCAATTGAATATTTAAAAAGAAAGAACAATGTGTAATATTACTACAACTGCATCACAGAGCCAAGAGCTCCTCTAAAGAAGAATGAGGATTCTGTTGAGCTCTGTTCACTACAAATGCTAATCCTCCATACACACGTGTGTGTGTGTGTGTGTATATATATATATATATATATATATATATATATATATAGTTAAAAAAAAAACAATAACAAAAAAACAACAAAGTGAGGACGTGATACGGATAGTGTTATTGGACGCTATTCTGAATTTGTGTAAATGTGTATAGAATAACATATCAGTTGAATAAAGTTACAACATGGTTTGGTTTTCCTGTTTTTTTTATTATTGTATTTAAAAAAAAAAATTTTTTACAATGTTGAAGTGTGCAGTAATCATCAGATTTCTAAATTTATTTAACTGACAGTTGAGTTGAATGCTTGACCAAGCACTTGACCCAACTGTGAGTTAACACCTTTTGAAATTTGATTACTGCAAAAGTATGAAAGTGCTAATTGAACTTCATGAACATTACTAAATATTTTTTTTTTAATGTTTAACCCACTTCAACATTGTAAAAAAAATTTTTTTAAATACAATAATAAAAAACATGAAAACCAGACCATGTTGTAACTTTATTCAACTTATACATAGATAGATCGCTAACCACTACACACATTTTTTTTCTCTGCTTGTTTCTCTCTTTGTTTCTTTCTGTGTTCCTGTCTGTGGAAGAGCATAGGCTCGAAATGTTAAAAACTTTTTCAATTCCTGACAGTTATACTAATACATCTGTTTGTTTTCTACACCACCTGTCTTTGTCTTTTGTTTTTTTTTTTGTGAATTCTCTCTCTCTCTCTATATATATATATATATATTGATAGAAAAGGTAAGACAACAAAAGAAAGAAAGAGACCTCGATATTATGTAAATAGAGGAATTTATCTGTAAATAATATGTCACAAATTATTCGGTAGCCATGATAAAACTCTGAGTTTCGGATGTCGGTGCGGAAACCCACCCTGCCATCTCTTCAGTTATCTGGCCATCATTTTCATAGCATTTTTTCGATGGCCAGATAATTGAAGAGATGGTGGCATGGGTTTCCGCCCCAACATCCGAAACTCAGTTTTATCATGGCTACCGAATAATTGTCACATATTATTTACAGATATATATATATATATATAATAGATAGGTTAAAATAATGGTCTTTACACATAATTCCTTTATTATAGCAAATTTGGCTTACAGCTGTTTCCAGTAGTCATTATAGATAGGTTTCTAAATACATATATATTTATAACTGCAGCTACATTCGACAGATAAAAACTGAGAAATGCCGGTGAATTGACGTATAAACTCGTTTGTGGCTGTTTTTGAAATTATGTTTTGGACAAGTTCACCTGTCACACTCTGAAAGAGACAAACTGGGTGAAGACAAGTTAACTCGTCCTTGCCAGGTAAGGTGTTAAGGGTAATCGTTGCTCTTCCATACAACTTGACCAACCCCTATGTCCCGGAGACAATATTCCAATGATGCTTCTCTATATTCTACTGACACAAACTGAAATAAGACTTTTCAAGTTTTGATCCATGATTTCACAATACATATGGATGCCAAAGGTCCATAAGTAAAAATATGGACTGGTTATGGTAGGAACGTGAGCTCAAATTGTGAGCTTTCTTTATCAGAATTGACCAGGGGCTAAACAACAAATGCAGTTACATTTGTAGCCAGTCCTCACAAAACGCCAAGGATCACTCACCAACACCTCACGTTGTTAAAAAAAAAAAAGCATCTTTAAGTCTACAATTTCTCTTCAAGGTTTAATCCCATCGTTTGTACATCAGGTAACATCTACCATAGAATAAGGTCATCTATGGCTTTATGGGTGAAGTTTATTAGACAGAAACTGTGTAGAGGAAACTTACTGGAGGGACCATTTTAAATACGTTGTCAAGTTTACCACCACCATTGTAAATGTATTTAACTGGCAACACTATTGCTAGCATGTAAAGATTTGGTCACCATTTCTAGCAGGTCGAGAAACTAGATAGTGTCTCACTGGTTGGATTGAATATATACGAACCACCAGTCAAATAATGGAATCCAAAGTAATTTGTTATTTTACAAACGTATTTACTTAAAGGGTGTCAACTTATTCAGAACATGTATATTGAATCAAAGGGAGTCTTGTCATTTATTCTATTAACCAAGATTCTCCTTTCTACTTATTCCATGACGCACTTTTCTCCTACTTTCTATCAAGCTAATTCCTCCTCCTCATTTCTGGGGCAGAGGTACTTTTTCTACACAACACACTTTCCTCTCTTCGTTCTTGTCTATTAATCACTGCCTTCTCCTCTCCCTCTCTATTTGTCTTTCTTCTGTTTCTCTTTTCCTCCCCCTTATTCTCTTCTCTCTGTCGTCCCAATATCTTCTCGCCAACTACCTTCTTCTCTTTTTCTCTCTCTCCCTCTGTAACTACTTCCTATCGTTCGCTCTCTCTCTCTCTCTCTCTCTCCCTCCCACTTCCGTCACTCCACGTTTTCAATCGGAAAAAGGAAGTAACGATCGGCGCATGCTCATACTCATCTGTCCAACTTGTTAATTAAACAATTATCAACAATTTCAGGTGAGTCAACTCTTTGGGACATTTTAACTAATTATAATTATAATAATATCAATTATATCGAGGGACAGTTAAATTAGTTAATGGCAATATTTGCTGTAATAATTATTTTTTTAAATGTAGACTTCGTTAATGTATTTTTACTCCAGTTTCGTGTTTTTCTTTGATTTCAGCTGTGATGTTTGCAGCAGCAAACACAGATGCCTGTATGTTTGTGTATATATATATATATATATATATATATATATATATATATGCATACATAGACACATGTGTATTTACTGTATATGTCTGCATATATATACACACAGAGTCATACAACGTACACACTGCTGTGTGTATGACTATATATATATATAGATATATAGATAGGTAGATATCAATATTTCTGTATACTGATGTGTTTATGGCTTTATGTAACAAATCTACATGTGGATATATATATATATATATATATATATATATATACATACACATACACACACATGAACGCATATGCCATACACATACGTATTGATACGTGTATAATTATATTAAATATATACATGTGTATGAGTACATACAGCTGTGTGTTTATGTATGTTCTGGAGGAAGAAGCATTGTTCATGACCTTTGTATACAGGTGTGTGTGTGTATATATATAATGTACTGGAGTAGTATATGTTGGTTATGGCCGGACAGAAAGTTATCATTGGTTTCATGTCTACTATTACATTTAGCTAAATAGGCAACTCTGGATTACTGCCCGATTTTTATATATATATGCGCGCGTGAATAATAATGTACCTTGTCCGTCATTGGTGGGTGTTTTGTCTTTCTAAACAGTTAAGTACTCTGTATGTGAAGATGTGTTGTTGACATATGTTAGGATAATTTTTAAATTTTGATCCTCAAGCACCGACACGGCAGGGAAGATCTCTCGAATTACAAGTCGGTGTTTCTCATAGCACAATTAACACGTAGGTGGCCCAGCTGGAAATAACAACTAATTCTCCCCCCATTTTATTCCCTACTGTCTATTTTTCTCTTTAAAACTGAAAAAAAGAAGCAAAGTCACAATGGACAATGTAATCGAAGAGATACAAATTGAGGGCGTGGTCGCGGGTGGAGCTCCTCTAACCTAACGTTGCCGCTAAGCTAGAACTAAACAAAACTGGGTAGCGTTTGCATGTTCACTTGAACTTTAAGAAATAGCTGTTAAGTCTCCTTTAAATTCCACATTTTTTAAAGGACATATCAGACACCACCTCTGGATATATTGATAGAGGGGATGGTCACAACTGAAACGCCTTTGGTCATAGATTTGTTCGATCAGGGCTTAGATTAAACAATGATCAGGGAAAATTTTCGGAAAAATTGGCTTTACAAACCGGAGAAATAGAGATCACAACACAAAAAGAGCGTATATAGGCATGGCTGTGTGGTAAGAAGTTTGCTTCCCAGCCACATGGTTCCAGGTTCAGTCCCACTACATAACACCCTGGGCAGGTGTCTTCTACTATAGCCTTGGGCCGACGAAGGCCTTGTGGGTGGATTTGATAGATGGAAACTGAAAGAAGCCCGTCGTATATATATATATGTGTGTATGTTTGTGTTTGTCTCCCAGCACTACTTGACAACCGCTGTTGGTATGTTTACATCCCCTTAGCAATTTGGTAAAAGAGACTGATAGAATAAGTTCTAGTCTTTAAGACCTGTCATGAACAGCTGCAGTGGAGACTACAAAGCCATGGTCAGCGTGATGTCCTGCCACCTTAGGCTCAGTTCAGATGGCTCTGTGAAGTTGCTGGAGAGGGTTGCTGTTGAAAGGCCATATTCATGGCACTCTAGAAAAAGTGAGAAGTGTTTGTTGGAGAATTTCTGTGATTTCACTAGACCAAGTTTCTTGCCTTTGAATTACCCCAATTGTAATTCCATGGGTTACTATGTGTGGAGTGAGGCTGAGAAAGAAACCGGCCACTCTGCCTGTAACACTAAGGCCGAGCTGATGGTCAAGATCTAGAAGGTATCTGAAGATGTTCTCAGGGACATAGTGAAGAATACCGGTGCCAGGCTCCGGAGCCATCTTGATGCCATGGTGGAAGCTGAAGGCAGCTACCCTGAGTAAACTGTTATCTCCTAGTCATAACCTAGTTCAGTGGTTCCCAAACTTTTTCAGGCTGCTGCCCCCCCTTGACATCCTGGCCACATCCCTAGCACCCTCACCATCACAAACATAGACCCCTTTCTGAAGCAAATTCAAAGCAATTGTATTTCACAAATAAAACTTAACCTAATGAACCCATTATTTTGTTGTTTTTACATGAATTATCACCCCACTTTTCTTCAACACCCTCTGCACCCAAGGGGGCAATACCGCAAGTAGAATATACTTACGCATAGAAAGAAGGAAAGAAATAAGTTGCTTCTTTTGCTGCTATTTCTAGCAGTCCGAATGACCACATGGATGTTTGAGTCTATGTTATGTATTATTGTTATTAACCTTCCAACCTAATCAAACAAGTGTAGTCATGACATGGCTTGTGTATGATTTAGAAAGCATACTTGTAGTTGAACTAATTAAATCTAAAGTAGTGTGGAGGTGCATGGCTTAGTGGTCAGGGTGTTGGACGCATGGTCATAAAATTGTGGTTCCAGTTTCAGGACTGGGCGACGCATTGTGTTCTTGAACAAGACACTTCATTTCATGTTGTTCCAGTCCACTCAGCTGGCAAAAATTAGTAACCCTGCAAGGGATCGGTGTTCCGGTCAGGGAGGAATGTTACGATCTCGGTCACTCAGTCACTATGGAAACTGAGTAACCGGCCCTATACTTCCTCGAACTTAGATGATTTTTGCTGCTGTTTCTAGCAGTCCGAATGACCACATAGATGTTCCTAGACTGGGCAGTGAATGCATTCTTGAGCAAGACACTTTATTTCACGTTGCTCCAGTCCACTCAGCTGGCAAAAAAGAGTAACCCTGCAACTGACCAGTGTTTCGTTCTAGGGAATTTATATGCCATGGAAACCAGAAAACTGGCCCTTATGAGTCAGCATGATTCAAGAAGGTAACCTTTGCCTTTCCTTTACTAAAGTAGTAATAGAAATATATAGCGTCTTAAGTTCGTTTAGTGAGGTCAAAGACGATCTGGGTCAAATTATCCTCACGTTTTTCTGAGTATTGATAAAACAAATAATATTAATTATTAAAATAATATTACAGATTGGCAAGATTAAATCGATGCCCCCCCCCCCACTGCCAGCTCACCCTAAATATGTGTCCTTGTACTATTAATGTTAAAAATCAATATTAGTGTGGAGGTGAGGGTGGTGGAGCCTTAGGAGAATCATTAGTATCAGCTAAAATATCATGTATTCACTTCAGCTCTTCTCCATCCTTTCAGGGCCGATGAAATGTGGGGTTTATTTAATCAACCCTTCCTCTCGGGTCCCTGGGATCTTGTCAACCTGTTGAGTCCATGACCAGCTCTGAGGATGGACGTTAGAAAATGATGATGCGTGTATGTATAGATAAGTGAAGGTAATAATCAAGGCTAGCTGAATTCAGTGTGTTTGTGTTATTGTCTTACTGCAATCACCTTGTCTTTTTTTACTTCAGCAGTGGTGGTATCCCAGCAGCCTGCAGGCTAGCACAAGTTAAAGAATGTTGTGTGTATGTAAATAGATAGATGGATTGATAAACAGACAGACATACATAAATGGTAGCATAACTATGTGGTTAAGAAATTAGCTTCTTAACCACTGGGTTTAGGGTTCATTACTGTGCAGTATCTTGGGCAAGTGTTTCCTACTATAGACCCCCACAACCAAAGCATTGATTGGGGATTTGGTAGATGGAAGCTGAAAGAAGTCTCTTGTATGTACGTGTGTGTGTGTTTACATTTGTGCTTCTTCAAGACAAGTTCACCGACAAGCAGTAATGTTGATCTTTCCACCATCAGCAAATCATTTGCTGGTTTTGTGTCCTTTGAAGATATGTGCAATAAGAGAATTCTTGAAAAACTGGTAATTGTTAGTGACTGAAGGGTGTTCGAATGTAAAACAGTGCCTCTATTCTCCTAACCCATGGGAACATGGAAGAACATGTAAAAATGAATAAATGAACTGACATAACACTGACTGTGTGTGCCTCCACAAAGATGTTGAATATAGAGACATGACATTTATAGCTGTTACAAAGTGTTGGTTAAGCTCTAGATTTAGTTTGTAATAGAAAATAGCATTGAAACAAAATACTGCTTGCAGAGCTAGCAGGCTTCACATGTGGCAGATGCACTGGAATAAAACATACTGAGAGCTCACCAGAAATGGATTCTCTTGTCCATATATGGATTACTAAAAATGGTCACTAGCTTTTGTTAACTAGATCTGTTTAGCAGGTGGGGTTGTTGCTCTGAAAGTATAGTAGCCAGGGTAATAACTGGTTGAAAAATGTTCAGGGAGATTCTAATGCTGCTGGCAACGATGGTCTTTTCTCTTAAAGGGTAGATCGTATGATCCTTTTTTTAGAACAGTGATGCTGCAGGCTAATGAGATATGGTCCTTGTGTGATGAGGATACTGGAAAGGAATGAAGCTAGCCTGCTCTGTTGGATGTGTAAGTGTAGATTAACAACAAAGTACAAATGAGTTGAGGAAAAAGAATTGGGTATGAGAGGAATCAGATGTGTGCAAGAAAAAAGACTGCACTGGTTTGGGTATGTGTATATGGATGAGGACAGCTGTATAAAGAAGTGCCAATAGATGTGGCAGATGGAGACCCTGGAAGTGGTGAAGGCTGATCTCAGGAATTTGAACCTCACAGAAGAGATGACAAAGGACCAGGATGACTGGGCGTATATAGTTCTTGAGAAGACCTGCCCACCTTGGTGAAACTGAAGTTCTGGAACTTATGCACTCCCCTGCTCAGTTTCCTCCTCATGACATTTCCACCAGCCATCATTTCTCTAATTACAGTATTCTGCTGTTGTAATTAAATGTGAGCAGAACTGCATACTTCACTGGTTTCTTCCTGGTACCATTATCCTTTTCATTACCAACAACTATTTCATTTGTTCTTCGTCTTTCATTCTTAATACTGTCCTCTCCACCTACTTTCTACATTGAATACTCTCACTCACTCACTCTCTGTTACCCTTTTTCCTATCTGCTCTACCATTATTACTATTCTGCTGCACTTCACCTCTCCTTTTCTGGCTCTGTCTGTTTATTTCTTACTCTCTCTCTCACCTCATATATATCATTTGGTCAACCTTTATCCATTATACCCCACCTCAACCCTACTCAGTTTCTACAGTTATCTCCTCCTTCATCCTTCAGCATCTGTTCTTCATTATATTCACCTGCCTATCCATCTTCCATCTCTAACCATATCTCCACTCTCTTGTACATTCCTACAACCTCTACCTGCTTGCACTGTGTTCCCTGAGGAGTGGGAAAGGAAGGTGGTGGTGTACTCATTCTGTACCAGTGCGAATAACAAGGCTATTGTCGAAAACTTAAAACTCCCACTGTACACAATCCTGAGGGTGAGAAAGGAGTGAAAGGACAGTAACTTTGAGGTTGACACTGTGGTTGCTTGGAAAACGAATAATCACTGTAAACAAAAGGTGAGAAATGCTAATTTCATCTAGAAATTCAAGCAGTTTATTGAGTATGTGAGATTGCCTGAAGACCTTTGTCATAAGTCTTACAAGATGCACTCAGGACAACTGCTCACTTAAAAGTCCAAGAAAAACTGTGTGAAAAGGGCCAAGACACTGTTGAACAAGTAGAAGCATCCCTTCGTATCAAACATGTGGGTTTTCTCAGATGAAAAAACTTTTACCAGAACAAGGCACCCAGCAAGCAGAAGAGCAGTTAGCCCACATAATGTTCCCAAGATTACGAGTTCAATTCAGTGTATTATGTCCTTGTGCTTTGTACATGTCATGTTGCCCCAGTCTACATGGCAACCACTGAGGCTGATGCTGTGCCCCCCCCCCCCCTGCCCCACCTCCAATTACTACGTCCTGGATGTCATTAGTGGTAGGGTTGAGAAGGTATCTGTATCTGTCCTTCATTACAGTAGAACCTTAAACAATTAGTAAAACCATGGGACATGCTACCAGGTCATACAAGTAACAGCTATAGTTTATTTTTTTAGTTTATGTATATAACTTTTTACTGAGTTAATCAAGTAGCCACAATATTGGCTCTGGGGGACCTCTTTAATACCAGGGGCAAATTGCAAGTGTGTAACAAAGAATAAAGGGCTTTTGCTAAGAATTTTTTAAAATCTTTAATAAATTCATAGGTATGTAATATGTATGAAATTACTGTTTTAGTCATAGGGATTTTTTAAAAATAAAGGTTAAGGGTTCCTCTCCTATGTACTGAGCAGTCACTTCATCTACTAGAAATAATAGCTCAATTGCCTTCAAATACACCCAAAATATGTTGCACCAATTCCATCTTTTGTTTACAGTATTGAGAATTATAATATCCAGTGTCTCTAAGTGTGAATGATGGTAGGATGTGATTTGAGTGAGATTTGGATGCTTTTTCTAGCAGGTAGTGTGATCTAGATGAGGCAGTTGGTATCTGGAGACTTGGCTCGAATGGTAGCATACAGGACAAAATACTTTTCAAAAATTATTATATGTTCCTTTTACTTTCTGTGTTCAAACCACTCGGCTGTGGTCTCCTAACTCCCCAGACTGCAGTTATCTGGATATATTTTTACCGGGGTACGATCGAGAGAGTCAGCAACAAGACTCCCTGCAACACCAAGGAAGTGCTGAAGTAGCACATCTGCCAGGAAGCATTCCAAGATGAGTCAGCTGCGACCATGAAACATCTCTGTTCCTGATTCCACTGTTGCCTCAAGGATGTTATTAAAGTTGGTAGGGGTTATATTGAATGATTATGTAGTATACAGATCCAGCAACTTTGTGTATCTTGAATTTTCAATATTTCTTAAAAGATAAAGGTTTTATACATTTTTATTCCTGAACTCTGACAGCCATGCTATACCAGCGTCATCTTACTGGCACTTGTGCCGGTGGCACATTAGAAAACATTCGAACAAGGTCGTTGCCAGTGCCGCTGGCCTGGCTCCTGTGCAGGTGGCACGTAAAAAACCATTTGAGTGTGGCCGTTGCCAGTACCGCCTGACTGGCCCTTGTGCCGATGGCACATAAAAGCACCCACTACACTCTAGGAATGGTTGGGGTTAGAAAAAGCATCCAGCTGTAGAAACTCTGCCAGATCAGATTGGAGCCTGGTGCAGCCATCCAGCTCGCCAATCCTCAGTCAAATCATCCAACCCATGCTAGCTTGGAAAGCAGACTTTAAACGATGATGATGATGACTGTATGTCTTGATTTTTATCTTTCTTATATCAATCAAAGGACTTCCAGTTATATACAAGGGTCATCAATTTAATCGATTGTACCACCATCCCTTTATCTTACAGATATGTGTGTTTGAGCCAGTGTGATACATCATTAACGAGTTTATAAGGGAACATTTACACTGTCACTTGATCTGCTAGAAATAGCAGCATATTTTCCTCATCTCACAGCCCTACTATTTTGAAATAGGAAGGACAATACTGTAACCTGGTTAAGTATGCATCACAGATAAGTACATGCAAAACCTTCAAGAATCTCAGGTTTAAATTTATCAACGATTTATTCTCCAGCAACATTGGACATCTAAACAGGTAATAAATGGCTCAAGGTATGTGATATCAGAAACCTGACAGAAAAGATAATAAATGTGATCTAAAACTGTGTGCATACATGAGCCTTTCTGTGATTAGCTGCACGCATACATTCATGCAACTGATTTGCTACTGCTGTTGCAACGTACCGGCTAAGTACACACATGTGGTTAGGTTCAAGTTGCGTACTTAAGAGGGAGGTTGTTGTAATGTAGTTTTGAATACATTATCTGGATTTCGTGGTCAGATATCTGCTTCAAGAGGTATAGTGTGTATTTTAACAATATTGTTATCGTAATATAGGCGTAGGAGTGGCTGTGTGGTAAGTAGCATGCTTACGATCCACATGGTTCTGGGTTCAGTCTCACTGCGTGGCACCTTGGGCAAGTGTCTTCTACTATAGCCTCGGGCTGATCAAAGCCTTGTGAGTGGATTTGGTAGACGGAAACTGAAAGAAGCCCGTCGCATATATATATATATATATATATATATATGTGTGTGTGTGTGTGTGTGTATGTGTCTGTGTTTGTCCCCCCAACATCGCTTGACAACCGATGCTGGTGTGTTTACGTCCCTGTAACTTAGCGGCTCGGCAAAAGAGACCGATAGAATAAGTACTAGGCTTACAAAGAATAAGTCCTGGGATCGATTAGCTCAACTAAAAAGGTGGTGCTCCAGCATGACCACAGTCAAATGACTGAAACAAGTAAAAGAATAAAGAGTATAATCATGATTACATAAAATTTTAGCTGGGCATAATATGAAGGAGAGATGTCAGCAAGTGACTATATACAACAGCAGCTCAAAAACTGAATAGATGGACCTTTCAGAAGCTTAGGGTCCATGGGAAAATTTGTGTGGCTTGTAGTGTGCAAGAGTAGTCTACCTAAAGGCAAATCTTCCCACAAACCTGGAAACTGTTTCCCCAACTCCCTACTTACTCTTTCCACCCAGTCCACTTTCCTGGGGCTGCTACAGTCAATCTAGGCACATTGAAAGGTTGATCTGGTGAGGTTGTAGAAATGCTAGAATGAGGGCATATAGATGTGTGTTGTGTGCAATATGTAAGATGTAGGTAAGCCTCAGACATACCTCACAGGCAAAGAACATAGGTAGAAAATCTTCTGGGAAGGTAATAGTGGTAGTATGTGTTAGAGAATGTATTTTTAGTAGAGAAATGAGTGGGTGAAGTAATTGAGGTAGTCAGAGTGTGTGACACGATGTTTAATCTTAGATTAGTCTTGGAAAATTAGACAGTGACTTTTATCTATTTCTATGCCTCTTACCTGAGACTGCTGGATGAACAAAAGGACAATTTTTATGATGTTGCTTCCATATCCAATTAGTGAAATTAAAATTATATTAAATTAAATTTATATATGTGTATGAATGTATATATACATGCACAATGTACATACCGCTATTCAATAAACTTGTTTCTTACTGTTTGTATTGAGGCCTGAGTATTTGGTGTTAATTGTGCCACACTAAACATGAAAAATGAAGAACATACAACAAAAGGCATCTAGTCATTACAAATGTCCTCAACATAGCAAAGACTGCATCACAGAAATGGTTCTTCATCTTCAGAGCCAGTTCTTTAAAAGCCTTAAGCACAATCACTTCCTCTGGGCCAAACCATTTGTAAAAAAAATATTGTGCATTAATTTCACTAGTCCTTTCTTTAGCTGCAATACTGCATGTGTGGGAAATTTTTTGTTTTAGGGTGTTTCAGGTTTTTACTGTTAGATTATGGAAAAGGTAGACTATAAAGGAGAGATGTCAAATGTGTCGATGACGAATTCCAAATAACTTATTAATCAATGTTTTTTTTTTTTGTTTCTTTATGTAGTGACCATCTGTAGTTTCATCGAAGATGAATGTGGGCACAGCCCATAGTGATGGGAACCCAACCCATTTCTACCTGAACAGTAAAGGAATATGGCTCACTTATATAATTATGATCTCTCTGGTCCACTTCATGCTGTTAAGTGTTCCTTTTTTCTCAGTGCCCATAGCCTGGACACTCACCAATGTCGTCCATGATGTCGTAAGTACTCACATTCATCTACTTAGCTTGTTTTCTCTGCTCTTTCATCTCAACTTCTCTGTCTCACATTTCTTCTCTCTCTCTTTTCTCATCTTTTTCTCCCCCTCTTTTATTTCAATATTCCTTTGTCCATCCTCTGTTGTTACTTTCATTGTTTTGATTAAAATTTCAATGGGAAGGAGACCCCATTTCTATTGCTGATTAAATTTCACTTTGATATTGGTGAGATAATAACGAGGTCCTTTAATTTGGATTGGGCAATGACTCTACCAGTTGTTCAAGCAACGCAGTAGCACTCCATCGGTTACGACGATGAGGGTCCTAGCTGATACAATCGATGAAACAGCTTACTCATGAAATTAACATTTAAGTGGCTGAGCACTCCATAGACACATGTACCCTTAACGTAGTTCACAGGGAGATTCAGCATGACACAGTGTGTGACAAGGCTGGCCCTTTAAAATACAGGTGCTACTCATTTTTGCCAGCTGAGCGAACTGGAGCAATGTAAAATAAAGTGTCTTGCTCAAGGACACAACATGTCACCGGGAATTGAACTCACGACCTTACAATCGTGAGCCGAATACTCTAACCACTCAGCCACGTGCCTTCACACTACTACTACTACAACATGCTCGTTACAGAGAGAGTGACTATTCACCTGTGCACTTAATGTAATCCTGAACTACAGGTACAGTTTAT
Organism: Octopus bimaculoides; assembly: GCF_046866305.1. Lineage (NCBI taxonomy): Eukaryota > Metazoa > Mollusca > Cephalopoda > Octopoda > Octopodidae > Octopus > Octopus bimaculoides. The sequence continues at coordinate 12,965,101 of NC_142954.1, read as the reverse complement.
TCATCAAGTTTCTATTTTACTCACACAACTTGAGACAACCTGAAACTATTCTAGAAACCATTTACCTTCTGAAGTTGCCATGCAGTATAGTTGAACTCCGGACAGGGTCTCATAATTGCAATGCACATTTCATAACCATTCAGCCCATACCTGTGCTCCCTCAGTAGAAACAGTGTGTTGTTAAGCCTGCAGGTGGTCCCATGATGTGAAGGGTTTTGTGAGAAATAAATGTAACAATCATAAAAATGTGTCTTCCAATATATCTTTACAGCTGATGTTTATGATATTACATGTGACCAAAGGTACTCCATGGGAACCTGCTGACCAAGGTAAGGCCCGAATGCAAACACAATGGGAGCAAATCGACTATGGTCAACAGTTCACTGCTACGAAAAAGTTTCTAACCACTGTCCCTATTCTTTTGTGAGTGTTTGTTACCTTTTTTTGTTTTTGGTTCAAACTAATTTGTAAGAATTTGCTATTACATGTTTCTTGTTTAGGCACAAGGCCAGCTTCTTTGACGAGGGGGGTTAGTTAATGCCTTCAACTACAGTATTTGTTTGGCCCTTTATCTTATCAGCAATGGAGACATGAGAAGCAAAGTTGACTTTGGTAGGATTTGAACTCAGGATGTAAAGAAGCAGAAGAAATACTGTAAGGCATTTTGTCCGACACTAATGATTCTGTACATTATTTACATTGGACAGATATATGTCCTCATCTTGTTTGTTGTTACCACAACATTTCGGCTGATTTACTCTCCAGCCTTCATCAGGTGTCCTGGTAGAATTTTAAACTCAATCTTGGGTTTTTATTCCTAAGGTATTTTTTGGTGATATTATTATTATTTATTCAAGGCACTGCCTGGAATTGAACTGCCATATAGCGTAATGGTTAAGAGTGCGGGCTACTAACCCCAAGATTCCAAGTTCAATTTCAGGCAGTGCCTTGAATAAATATCACCACCACCAAAAAATACCTTAGGAATGAGAACCCAAGGTTGGGTTCAAAATTCTACCAGGACACCTGATGAAGGCTGGAGAGTAAATCAGCCAAAATGTGGTAACAACAAACAAGATGGGGACACATATCTGTCCAATGTAAATAATGTACAGAATTCCTCATCTCTAAAATAGAGAACAGTATTGACTAATGATTCCGCCAGTTGTGAAGCTAGTGGTACCTGTCTGTATATTTCAAATAGCTACAGGAAACAGTTGTTTCTCTTTCAATATGCAATCTCAGATGAAGTCCTTGCTGAACAAATACAGTTCTAAAAATTGTATAGATGGATGTGCATAGATTCATTTGTTTGTTTTTGCTTCTGTTTTACCATGTAAGCATGGGTTCGGTGATTAGATATTATTGAGACATTGCTCTTACTGTTGGATGGCCCTTCTTGCCACCCCCACCTACTTACATAAGCGAGTTTTCATTCCATTCATCTTTGAAAATACAGAGCCACCAGATAGTTTGTTGACTGGAAAATGTTATCAAATAGGCGCAGGCGTGGCAAGTAGCTTGCTTACAAACCACATGGCTCCGGGTTCAGTCCCACTGCGTGGCACCTTGGGCAAGTGTCTTCTGCTATAGCCTCGGGCTGACCAAGCCTTGTGAGTGGATTTGGTAGAGGGAAACTGGAAGAAGCCCGTCGTATATATGTATATATATATATATATATATATATGTGTGTGTGTGTCTGTTTGTCCCCCCAACATCGCTTGACAACTGATGCTGGTGTGTTTACGTCCCCGTAACTTAGCGGTTTGGTAAAAGAGACCGATAGAATAAGTACTAGGCTTCCAAAGAATAAGTCCTGGGGTCGATTTGCTCAACTAAAGGCGGTGCTCCAGCATGGCCACAGTCTGAAACAAGTAAAAGAGTAAAAAAAGAGTAAAATGTCACCATCCGAACCGCAATGATGTTTCAGATGAGTGCAGAAGATAAACATACCTTAATCCGCAAAAGATTATTGAAACAAGCACAGTAACATTTTTGCTATAACATTAACTTGTTTTGTGTTTATTTCAACAATATATGGCTTTTGTTACCATGTTATGTCTTCACTCTCTATTTATGCCACTGGCAGAATCGTTAGCATGCTGAATGAAATGTTTAGCGGTATTTCACTCCTTTGCTACATTCTGAGTTTAAATTCCGCTGAGGTTGACTCTATCTTCCATCCCTTCAGGGTCGACGAAATAAGTACCAGTTATGCACTGGGATCAATGTAATCGACTAGCCCCCTCCCCCCAAATTTCAGGTCTTGTGTGTATAAAAGAAAGAATGTTATACACTGCATTGTGTGAGCGTGAGAATTCAACATGAATTGGTCAGACTATCAGCCTGCTTGGTGAGTGAGACTGGAGGATGGGTGGACATTCTGCAAGAGGAAAAACATGACTTGTCAAAGGTAGACGAACTGAGGAAAGTCAAATAGCCATCCAATTACATATATTGTTATCATCATTATATATGCATATGTAGGTGCAGGCATGGTCTAGAGCAATAGTTGGAGATACTTACCCAAAGTGCCATGCAGTGGGGGTGAAATAGAAAGCACGTGGTTGTGAAGCAAACTTCTTGACCACATAATCATATAATCGTTTTTGTTTCAGTCATCGGACTGGATTATGCTGAGCACTACATTCATAATTTTGTAGTAAGATGATCATATCAACCCAATACTTATTTCAGTTTGGTACATACTGTATTTTAACGTGTATAAGGAACTGCTTTTTGTCAAAAGTTACGTTAAAAAAAATATGGGAGTTTATACATGGATAGTATTATAACCCCTTACAAAACCTTTATTCCAAATTTTAAGCCCCATAAATTAGGGGTTCCTTATACACGTTAAAATGCGGTACTTTATCTTTCTCTGTTTGCTCCCAGAATAAGAAGAAAGCAGAAAATTCAGAGTTATTATCCCTGCTGGCAATAAAAGGATTCTGTTTTAGGTTGAGATTAGATTCTATGTTGCATAAGCATTGAATGTAGATGTGTAAACGTCGGAGAGAAATGAAGCAGACGGGTTCTGCTGTTGGATGGTGTGCACAAGCGACTTAATACAGATGAACTGAGGGATAAACTGGGTATAAGAGGAATCAGATGTGGTATGTAAGAGAGATGATGTGGTGAAAGCAAATTTCAGGATGTTGAACTTCGTTGAAGAAAATAACCAAAGAATGCAAATGTTAGAACTTGACCAACCCGTGTAGGCATGGAAAGCAAAACCTATAATATACAAGATGGGTTTCTGCACAGTTTCCATTTACCTAATTCCACAATTTGTGATCAAAACAGTTCTCGCTGCAACCATCCTGTTCACTACAGATCTTAATTATAGGCTGTCGGAAGTAAAATGACATCAGCCACTAAGTTATGCCCCTTGACAGTTGTGTTCAAATCTTGCCAGTTAACTTTGTTTTATATTTCTGGTGGTGAGGTTGATAAAAATAAAGTACCAGTTAATATTGGGTTCAGTGTAATGGGCTAACCCTCTCGCCTCAAAGCTGCTGGCCTTGTGCTGAAATTAAAAATTGTTCTTTTCAACATAGGTAGAAACCTGAAATTTAGTGGAAAGGAAACAGTGAAATTATATCAAGCTCACCTCCACTCTTGACCAGTAATTATTTTTCGGTCTCAGAGCAATGGAAAACAAAGTTGCCCTTCCATCCTTTCAGAGATAATAAGATAGAGTACCAGCCAAGTCTTGGTTTTATAATTGTTCCCTTCCTTTAAATATTTGACTTTGTGCCTACATTAGAGATTGTTGTTATTTTTTATATCTAATATGTTTTCTGACCAAGTTGTTTGATATTTGATGTATTTTCACTGTCAATATTTTGTACTTCTGTCAGCATCCAGCTTGTAAGAGCTGAACCATCTCCAACCAGTGAAATTGAAGCATTCCATCAGCAGATGCTTTACAGACAAGGACCAGATATGTCAAGATCTGACTGAGTCATACTAATTCACATTTTCTACTCTCTGCCCTGCCATTTATACTAGAGCAGGAGAGTCTCTTGCACAATATCAAAGCAGATGAGTTCACTCTGTGGATGGTGGAATGCTGATCAAATCAACAGAAATGGCTTGAGTTATTAAAAAGAATCACTCTTACAGAGTTTGACACAAATGTCAAAGTATGAACAAAGAAAATTTGGCAAAGATAAAAGTGATTAAATACTTCCATTTTGTATAAGTTCTCTGTCTTTGCTAGCTACGTTACACTGGCAATTCTGTATCATTGAGAATTTGACATCTGTTGATGGCCCTACAAGAGGATGGTATAAACAAGTGCTCAGTGGATAAATTTTTGTGGCTATCTTCATCCCCAGCCATACATGTTGTGCATCCTGTCATCTCCAGAGCCACCATTGAAGGTGAAAGAATAGACTATAATGCCTGGTTGATGCAGACCTCTATTTCATCTTTATGCTGGTCTGTAACAGTGAAGGTAGCACCAAGGTTCTTGTATTGATCAAGCTCTTTCAGATTCTTCCATTGAGGATGGCAGAAACCCTTTCAGAAGATAAGCTACCAAAAAGATACCGTCTTTGTCTTGGCCATATGTTTTTTTTTTTTCTTTCTCCCCTTTTTGCTAAGGTATATGATTTTTCTCCTTCTACTAAAATGGTTTAAGTGGAGAATGATCAGTTTAATCAACTACCCATCCATTTCCCTGCTAAAATATTTTGGCCATGTTTCTTATGTTAGAAACTATTCCTGTTGTTGTAAGCTTCCATTAATTTCTTTCTCTTTCCATTTCTAGATTTTTCCTGGCCAGTTTTTATACAAAATACGACACTTACCATTTTCTTGTCAATGCATTTGTTCTTGCACTGAACCTTATTCCAAAATTACCCCAGTTCCATGGTGTACGGTTGTTTGGCATCAACAAGTACTGAAGAAGAAGAAGCAAAAAAAGAAGTGGGGAGGAATGAAAAAAAAAGAAAAAAAAAGCTGGTAGGGTGGAGCTAAACCAACTTCTTCCAGCTCGCACCACTCCACTCACTCACCCTAAACCTATTATTAACACCACCTCCAGATACTTAACAGTAACAAATAGATGAAGAGGTGTGCTTATTAAAAATGTGGATGATGGCATCTTATTGGTTGGGTGGGCAAAATGTATTTTTCTTTTTAAACTGTTTTTTCCCCTCTTCCTCCTCGCTACCACCAACAGGTTGTAAAGAACATTTTTTTTTTTTTTTTTTTTTTGCATTCTGTCTTTCTTTCCACTATCACATTTTTTCCAGCTGTCTCATCCTGCACTGTCCTCTCCCACACCTTCTGTGCTAACTGATTCCTCTGGGAGTGGTGGGAAGGGAAAGAAAAGAATGAGGCTTTGGGGTGGGAGGGTGATTTTATATAAGTGATACGTGGTGTGGCAAATTTAGAAGGCACAGGTAGGACTTGCGTGTGCGCGCACACACTCATACACACTCACACACACACAAACACCCACACATCCATGTGTGTATTTTAAATCTTGTCTTACATGACAGTTGTTACCTAATCTATGTATATATGAATTTTCACCTAGTATTATTTGGTTGTGTGTGTGTGTGTGTGTGTATATATAGAGACACCCACACAGATGTATAACATAACATTTAATGTAAAAATAATGATAATCTACATACAAATATGTGTGTGCATGTGTATATGTACACACTCAAAATATAATAAAAAGTTTTAAAAATTATTTGTTTTTTTTCTATCTATCTCCATTTTAGTATCACAATTTCTTATTTTTTAAAATTTTCATCTGTATAATTGAAGTGGCATGCTGCATACAGTATCTCTCTCAAGTGAGAAAATGCTACTTCAGAACTCAATTTGAAACCAGGAGCTGTGTAGTTCACCACAGTCCTTCTTTGTCATAATTGCTCTTTTAATTTGATTTTTAAAAAAATAATGGATCTGTTCAGTTTGGCTCATAGACTTTTTTAATTAATTGTTTTTAACTAAACAGTTTGAAACTTCGTATACTGGTGTAATTTCTCATGCAGAACAGAGTTCACTTTGAACATTTTTGACAAAATTTCGTATTTTAGAAGTTATTTTGTGTTAAGGTTGTCGTATTTGGGCAATTTTAACCAATCAACGACATGTATTCAGTTGCAGAAAGCTACTACTGTTTGCAATAGTAATCGAAGAGGAACAACTTATGGGTCATATCTACTAAATATCACCATTCAGTTCTATTTTATTTTTTGTTTCCTGCCTGTGTTGCCTATTACGCACTTTTTTTTTGTTCTCACATCGGAGTAACCAGTAAACATCGAAGAATCAACACTGAGAAGGAAGAAATATTATTTACATATATTTATTTGTTTGCCCAACAGTGGTATTTAAGCCACAAGGCCAAATTTGAGGGAAAACTTTGGTTTTATCCACACTGCGCCGGTGTTTAAAAGATCTATAGAGCTATGGGTCCGCAGCTAGCTCTTTTGTTGTTGACATGTATGTAGTTTCAAAATGCCTTATTTTACAACTATGAGATGTTATTGTTATGATTTTATCTTACTATAATCAACAACAAACACATTTCATCAATATTAAAGTCTTCATTAGATTAAAAATAACATTATCAAAACATGAAGGTAAACTAAACAAAAATATACTTTGTTTTCTTCTGGGCATCAATGTACTGTAGCTGTAGTCTTTCACATTGTTCACCACCCAACCTTTCCTCTGAAAAATTCAGTGGAATCAGTCAATCTCCATACACAAATTATTTTCCTCCTGAAACTTATAAAAAAGTACACATATTAGGCGCACCTTTCTATAAGCCACACGCTAAATTCCCCAGGTAAAAACAGCGGCTATACAGTGGAAAATATGGTAATTGTAGTGACAGTAACAAGTTCGCTCGCTGGTTGGTAGTTGATAGTGTAGAAGTGACTGTTTGCCAGTAGAGAGGGAAAGAGTAAGGATTGCATGAGAACAGATTGGTGACATTTAGTAGAGATGACCTGAAAGTTGTTCCTTTTTTATTATTATCGCAAACAGCAGTAGCTTTCCTCAACTGAATACATTGTTGATTGGTCAAAATTACCCAAATACAACAACTTTAACATGAAATAACTTCTAGAATATGAAATTTTGTCAAAAATGTTCAAAGTAAAGCCTGTTCTGCATGAGAAATTACACCAGTATATGAAGTTTCAAACTGTTTAGTTAAAAGAAATTAATTTTAAAAAATCTGTGAGCCAAACTGAACAGATCTAAAATAACTAAAGGCTGATTCACGTTTTTGTTATGAAAGAAAATATTTAACCAGAGCTCTGTACCACTGTCTGCCGATCTACTGAAGCCCTTCACGTCTGCAAATTTCATGTCTTCAAATGGTGTTTTTGTTTTTTTCTTAGAACAGTAATTAACAGAATGGCAGCATGTAAAATAAAATGCTTTGTGGTATTTTGTTTGATTTCATTCTGAGTTCAAATCCACTTGACGATTTCTGTCTTCCAACTATTCAGTCAATGTAATCCACTAAATACCCTCAGTGATGGTGGTACCCCACTTATGGCTACAGTCTGAAGACTAAAAGAACGTCATTGTGTTGACTGTTGCCAACATAAACTAGTAAGGATCTTCTAGAATTGAAGCATATTTAATTCTGATTACTTGTCCCCTGTGACGGTTGGTGTGCTTTAGTCTATTTCTGTGTTGACTGTGCTAATATGGACATAGTGCATGGTGGTGGTGACAGCAGGGTAAATGAGGGAGCTCAGAGAAAATAACTCAAAAATACTTGTGGCATAAATCTAGATGACAAAGCAATGCTAAATGTGGTTCCAAAGTCTTGTCACTCACTTCTGGAAAGTAATAAGAACAATACTGGTTCTAGTATATTCGCTTTCATTGACACTGTCGCACATCGAGGTCTGTATGAACACCATTTTCATGGCACAAAATGATGCGGCACCATGTCCTGCGTAATATTTTACAAAGCTGTGCTTTAGTGATTGTTGCAAAAGTTGCCAAAACAGCGTCCTTCACCTGTTGAGTTTCCTGGTATCACTCTTGTGAAACTCTCTCCTTGATAATAGGAAATTGACCCGTATATACCCGTGGTTGCATTTTCACAGTGAAAAACCTGCTCCTACTTGTTTGGACTTGAACTAGCCAGGAAGCACCATCTGACTGAGCATATGAAATGCTCAGTAGGTAGTCGAAACCTGTAGCTAACAGTTGCATACTGCTCTTCTCTTCCAGATTGCGAAAGCTTACCATAACGTTTAAATACAGTGAAATTTTAAGACTTCATTTTTTTATGGACATATATGGGTTAAAACGTTTACTGGTGGTGACAAGTCTTTTGGACCACCCTGTACTGAATGCCACACATAGATCCTTAATTTACTGTTTCGACTCACTGTACACTGAGTTCAAATTTAGCTGTGGTCAGCTTTACTTTTCATCCTTTTGGATTTGACCAAAATGATAGCAATCCATTTGCCTTACAATATTTGTTGCAGCTCCCTTGCATTCTGAACTCCAATCCTATCATGGCCTACTTCTCTGGCACTTATTCTGTTACCTGTTTTAACCCTAACCTTAACCTACCTGAAAACTTTTGTCCCTTTAGTGAAGTTCACTTTGTTGCAAACATTTAAACAAGATTTTTGGTTTGAGCATATCTTCGACTCTTCTGTCCACATGGGCGTTGCTTCTTGACTGAAAAAGAAATGAAAATTTCCTTTGCAAACGGAAGAAAACAAAAAATACTTCGACGATTGAAGGGTTAGATTGAGGTCATCTTAATAAAGAAGGGAGATAATCTCTAGAAATAATAATTTCAAAACTGAATTAACGTACTTAGAAAAATGGAACAATCTAATGAATATCTGTTTCAGAGGTGAGGAACAGTTATGGACGGGTATTCCAGCTTCAGTTTGGCCTCATAGATATTGCATTGTCCTTGCATCCAAACAGATTGTCAATTTAACCTATACACAAGTCCACATTGCTATGAATAAATAGCTGTTTACAGTTGTGTGGAGTAGATACAGTGATGAAATGTACCAGAGTGTTGGGAAACCCACTGAGACTCAGACAACCAAACCTTTGATAAGAAGCAGTATCTGGCTAAACAAACCAATATAATATTGACCTATCAAGTCAATATGGGTTTTTTTTTGCAGTTGGAAATTCTTTTTGTATTTCAGTTTGATATTTTACACTAGGAGTCACCAAACGTTTTGGACCGTCACCCTCCCTTAACCATTTCTCCTTCCACATTGTACCCTTTTAGCTACTTCTCCTTCTGCATTGATCCCTTTTAGCCAATTCTCCTTCAACATTGACCCCCTTTAACCACTTCACCTTCCTCATTTAAAATATCTTAATACCCTACCTTACTGTACCATATCGTAAATGCGTACTGGGTACTGATATTGGCAATTAAAAAGCTAGCTAAAATATACATGTATGACAAATCAAGAAAATCTATTGAAGATGACACACTTTTTTACATTTAAAACTTTGTGTACAAGTATACATTATTAAAGGCGGCGAGCTGCCAGAATCGTTAGCACGCCGGGTGAAATGCTTAGCGGTATTTCGTCTGTCTTTACGTTCTGAGTTCAAATTCCACCAAGGTTGACGTTGCCTTTCATCCTTTCGGGGTCGATAAATTAAGTACCAGTTGCGTACTGGCGTTGATCTAATTGACTGCCACCCTCTCCTCCCCCAAAATTTCAGGCCTTGTACCTAGAGTAGAAAAAGTATCCATCATTAAACTTTCAATTTTTATGAAATTGTTTTCACGGTTAGAAAATGTGTAAAACGCATCATATTGCTGGAATATCTTTTATCGAAAGTGATAACATCAATGTGAAGGAGGGGCATGGCGCTGACTCAGTGTCTCAAGCAGTTCATATGAGTGAGCTGCTCTTTCGCATGTCAATCCCTTGGCTATTATCGATCTCCTGTAATTCCTCGCCGACCTCTTTTTGGCAACCCCTGTTTTAGGCTAATGCAATTATTAAAGTATGCTTTTTGTTTAGAAAATACCATAAATCCTTGAGTATAATACGCACTTTTTTCCCAAAATTTAAAGGTGAAAATTTCTAGTGCGTACTATATACGAGGTTAAAAATTTTAAATATTTTCTAAGCAAAATTTTCTAAGTGATAAATATGTAAAGGCAATTTACTTAATATTTATTTTTCACTGACGTTATTACTGTTATTTCTTTATTTTCTGCAAACAAAGTGCACAAAAAAGCTACACGTTTACATTGTTATATATACAATAATAATAAAGGATGTTACCATATATATGTTTACAAACCAAGGACGTTGTATAGACCTCCTTGACTCAAGTTAGAGAAGGGGTGAGTATTATACACAAGGTTTTTTGGTTTTTCAGCGGTACAGCCCCCTAAAAATCCCCTGTGTATTATACTTGAGGATTTATGGTACTTTCAATTTTATAAACCACAAACAGTTGCTAAAACAAATTGTTGGCACAACCATGAAATAAGTTACTCACATGTTGTAATTTGATTACTTTTGCTCTTGATGTCCTTGATGAAAATGTTTGATTTACTGGTGACACTGGCAAAAAATTGGTCTGGCCATTATTTGGAGCAGTGCTGTTCAAGAATATTGATGGCCCTCATCTCCCAGTTAAGGTCTTCAATATGTGTATTATTGTAAATTAGAAATTTAGTTCTAAAATATCCTGAATCTGCAGAAACTTGTCCACACCAGCAATAATAAGTCTGTGGCCAGAATTTGATTAGTTTAATTGCCATAATGAAGACTGATGAATCTAATACTAATTCTCTCTCTTTCATTCTCAAATGAAGGACCAATTCCTGCTATGTTAATTACTTCACTCTTAACTATTGAACTTATTGACATTTTCTGAGAACTTCCTCAAGGTTGAAAATAAAACCTCGAATAAAAATTAGAGATGGAAGATAAAAGTGTAAAAATAAGGTGATTGGATCTACTGTCAATGTGAAAAGCAGCATCTGTCATCAAGAAAGATGGTACTCTGCTTAGGTGCAGTGGTCAGGGGAGGGGCTGGGTCAGTGGTCCTCAACTGGGGTCCATGCAACCAAAAAGTAAATTGTCTACAACAGTATTTTAAGGGCCCATGAAAAATTCTTAAGATGTATGTATTGGTTATGTATTACAAGGAATAGCTTGGTTTCTTTCTCTAACATTTTACATAGTTCAACCTACACAAGTTAATGTGTGAAAAACAGAATAGGAATTTTGAAAGCAGTTTCTATAAGACTAGTTTTTAAACATCGAATAGCTATGAGGGGTCCACCAGAATAAAATAGTAATCAAAGGGGTCCATAGATAAGAAATGGTAGTGAATCCCTGCTTTAGAACTTGCTTCTTTTTCAGATATAACAAAATAGGAATTTTGAAAGAAGTTTCTGTAAGACTAGTTTTTAAACATTGAATGGCTATGAGGGGTCCACCAGAATAAAATAGTAATCAAAGGGGTCCATAGATAAGAAATGGTAGTGAATCCCTGCTTTAGAACTTGCTTCTTTTTCAGATATAACAAAATAAGAATTTTGAAAGAAGTTTCTGTAAGACTAGTTTTTAAACATTGAATGGCTATGAGGGGTCCACCAGAATAAAACAGTAATCAAAGGGGCCTCTAGATAAGAAATGGTAGTGAATCCCTGCTTTAGAACTTGCTTCTTTTTCAGATATAACAAAATAGGAATTTTGAAAGTGGTTTCTATAAGACTAGTTTTTAAACATTGAATAGCTATAGGGATCCACCAGAATAAAATAGTAATGAAAGGGGCCTGTAGATAAGAAATGGTTGCCTTTCACTTCGCTGATAGCAACATCGAACATGGCTTGCATGAGTATAGTATTGATAAACTTTTCATCATCTCAGATCAGAGTGAAGGACTCTGTTGAAGTCTTTCTCCAAGTTGACAAAGTATAGCAGCTTCGTCATACTTAAGTACTCCTGCAATCTTACTAAAAATATATGACAGTCAAGGCTAAAAAAATGCTTTTGATTATAAGCCGGCTGGATCAGACCTTTCACTAAACATCAGCTTAGTCTATGTCAAGCCAACAAGGATACTCAGTTTTCTAGAAATAGAAGCCAAATAACCCTCAAATACCGCCCTACCTTCTGAAATAAGCCTTACATACCCCTGATAAAAATAGGATGGTTCAACCCATTTAACATGGACTGTGTGAACTGCAGAGAGTGGCCTTTTATGCATTGGCTGTAGTTAAATGTATCTTATGCTTAAGGAGTTGTTGGAATGGTCTCAACTGCAACACTTTTAATTAAAGGTTTGCTAAATCAGGGCCCTACTAGTTCTAAACAACAACTTAAACTATGTTCTCATCAGTGGTGATCCAGTGTCCCTTCCATGCTGTCTCCTATTCTCTCTACCCTCTCATAACAATAAATCTATTCCTCTCAACACATCTACTAAAATCACTCTTCTTCTTTCAATCATGGGAGCTTTTTATGCTGTTATTGGAGTTCTTGGTAATGTGACTCTTCATACCAATCCTGAGAAAGTGGGACAAGCAGAAAGCTAAAAGCAGTTGAAGGTACATTCGAAATAAAAAAATTCTCGTAATTCAACATGCTGATTAAAGCCACAAATGCAGTTGCATATTTTAGGTGGAGTAATAAATATCAAACAAACCCTGTTTTGGGAATGTATTTACTTGAATCTGTTAGATACAATTCAGATCTTTATTATTTTAAGCATCTATTTAAGCTGTCTCCAGAAAACCAGAAAGTCTAGAATTCCGGGCCACTTCTGACACCAAGTTTGCTGGATAATTGCTGTATTTTGAAGTGTATCTAAAATATATATATATCTAAAAAGGCGCATGCATACCTGTGTGGTAACAAGCTTGCTTACCAATCACACGGTTCCGGGTTCAGTCCCACTGTGTGACACCTTGGGCAAGTGTCTTCTACTGTAGCCTTGGGCTGACCAAAGCCTTATGAGTGGATTTGGTAGACAGAAACTGAAAGAAGACCGTCGTATATATGCACATTTATTTATATGTGTGTTTCTTTATGTCTGAGTTTGTCACACCACCATCGCTTGACAACCGATGTTGGTGTGTTTATGGTCCTGAAACTTAGCGGTTTGGCAAAAGAAACTGATAGAATAAATATGAGGCTTACAAAGAATAAGTCCTGGGGTTGATTTCTTTGACTAAAAGTGGTGCTCCAGCATGGTCACAGTCAAATGACTGAAACGTGTAAAAGAGTAAGAAGAAAATTGGCAACCGTCTGAGGAAGGCCTCAATGTGATCACTTGTAATAACACCCAAATCTCTCTCAAATAACACACCTTTAACATCTTATCAGCTTTCAGTTTAATGACATCCAATAAAATAATGAATGGCTCAGCACAGTTCATCTTGCTCTACTCAAACCAAAATATTTGGCAAATTTTTTTGCCCCTGCCTCTTTATTAAATAAAGCAAAATACAGTAGGACTGAACCCAGAACCATATGGTTGGGAAGCAAGCGTCTTACCACACAGCCACTCCTGTTAAATTTCTGTAAAGTTTAAAAGAAAATGGAGGGGGTAGTAAAGAAAGAATTGGTTACCATCGTTTGTATAGTATGAAGTGTAGTTTCTATAGTATGATGGTATTCTTTCTCCATCACCAAACCTTGCAAAACAATTTTATCATGATATTGATAAAACTAAACGCGTTTCTCTCAGTATTAAATTACGTTAGGGACAACTTAACTTACGACACCGGCGCCAATGCGACGAGGGAAAACTTATTAATGACACCGGCACTAATGAAACGAGGGAAAAATTATTAATTACACCGTCCAGTTTCTTCTTGACCTCGATTAATTTAACTGTGCAGTAATTATATCATGTTACTATTATTATACACAAATAATATATTTGTGCATAATATATTATATCCAATATATTTCAGGTCGTTGTTCCATCGCCTGCATGATTAAATATTTCACCACAAACTACGTTACATTGTCAATCGGTTGTTCCCTAACAGGACAAGGTAAATAAGTTTTAATAACCAATTAACACACACACACACACACCATTTTCTTTCTCTAACATCAGAGAATAGCCTTGTTATATTTTCCTGCTTCACAACTGCGAACTGAGTGTTCCATCTCAACTTACAGTAGAAAAATGCCGATTTCACCCGAAAGAGTGGATTAATATATAGATCCATATATATATATATATATATATATATATATATATATATATATATATATATTAACCAAAGAGTGTTACCAATCAGTTATGGATGTTACATATTTTTCACTAACATAAACTTTCGTTCACCAAAACCACAGTTCTTAATGTAAAATACAAGTCTGACTTCAACTATATGTGGGTCCCTCGAAGGAGATAGTCTTTTCAGCAACAATCAGTTAAGTGGTGATGTCGAAGATAGCAAACTAAACTATTGTAGAAGTTACTCAAATATTTCTCTGCTTTTAACAATCACAATGGGGGACGTTAACCACTTGAACACTTCACACCCAATTGTTTTTGACAATATAGATTTAGTTCCAAATACATACACTGATGAGAAACCTTTGTGTAGTGAAACATTTATGAAACAAAGTTCATTATACGGAAATCTTGAATATCACTGTGAGATTTGTAAGAAAACCTTTTTTTCGGAACATGAAGTCTTCACACACAAAAGAATGCACGAAACGAAAAGACTTTTCCACTGTGAAATATGTGAGCGATCTTTTGTCTCTAACGGTACATTAACAAGACACAAAAGAACACACACTGGAGAAAAACCATTCCTCTGCGAAACGTGTGGAAAATATTTCATCTCTAACAGTAATTTAGCAAGACACAAAAGAATACACACTGGGGAAAAACCGTATCATTGTGATATATGTGGGACATCTTTCTCTGATAAATCTAATCTTATAGTTCACAAAAGACAACACACCGGAGAAAAACCGTACCACTGCGAAATATGTGGAAAATCTTTTATCACTAACGACCACCTAGTAACACACAAAAGGATACACACTGGAGAAAAACCGTTTCACTGTGACGTATGTGGGAAATCCTTCGCTCAGAATTTTTGTTTCATTCTCCACAAACGTAGTCATACTGGAGAAAAACCTTATCGTTGTGACCTCTGTGGGAAATCTTTCTCACATAGTTCTCATCTTGTAGTTCATGAACGTCGTCACACGGGAGAAAAACCTTTCCATTGTGACATCTGCGGGAAATCCTTTTCTAATAGTTCTCATGTTACAATTCACAAACGTAGCCACACGGGAGAGAAACCTTTCCATTGTGAAATTTGTGGGAAATCCTGTTTCACTGATAGTGATTTAACGAAACACAAGAAAATTCACACTGGAGAAAAACCCTACCAGTGTGGAATTTGTGGGAAATATTTCAACACCAACTGTGACTTAAAAATACACAAACAAATACACACTCGAGAAAAAGCCTTTCATTGTGATATTTGTGGGAAATCCTTCTCTAAGAATTCTTGGCTTGTAGTTCACAAGCGTAGTCACACTGGAGAAGAACCTTTTCATTGTGATATATGTGGGAAATCATTTATTACAAACAGCGATTTAACGAAACACGAGAGAAACTGCAGTGAGACATGTTAGCGAGACTATTTTGTTGTGACGGCAGAGCACAGTCGTGCTACGCTCAAAACATCCAATTACTGCTGGTTGCGGAAGGATACATGTGACTACTTCTGCCCAGCGGTAAAGTGCGCCAGTTTTGAATGGTAAAATTTCTGTTACCATTTGACCGTTGCGATGTGAACATCCGTCGCTGATAGATCGTCCATTTGACAAAACACGTTGCTGATTTAACGCCAATTAAAAAACGCGTTTACTGCCATGGGATTTCTACCTCGCTTCACAACTACGCAACGCATTGGATATTTACATCTTGCAGCTATTAAGTACCAAATCTAACTACCTCGGATGTTATGAAGAAATTATCTCATGTCTCTCACTACACCCTTAATTACCTTGGCATGTGCTTCCTACTACCACGTGTGTGGTCAAGGAATAAATTATGTTTATTAACGAAAGAATATTGCCTTCGGATATTTATTTTTACATTCATATAAAACATATATACATTACTGGAAGCCTTCTTACACACTCACCAATCAAATATACTATTTAAAAAAATAATAATAAAAACATATTACTGTGATATCTGTGGCAAATCTTTCTGTCTTGCAGTTCAAAAACGTATTCACACTGGAGAGAAACCCTTTTATTATGAAAAATGTGGAAGATTATTCACTTCTAACAGTGACATAATAACACACAAATTAATATATACTGTAGGACAGAAACGTTTGCACGCCGGGCGAAATGCTTAGCGGTATAACGGCTCTGTGATTTATTGTGAATACTGTTGTGTTACTTTGTGAAAACTATGTGAAGTTGTCTCTGTAAATAATTGTGATTTTTGTGGAATTATTGCTGTTACGTTTCATGCGAGCCGCTGCATTTTTCCGCAGCTATGGCAAGTAGTAGTGTCTCCAGTATGGAGAGCTACGCCAAGGCCACTGCGGCGAGGAAGCCAGTGCCGCTGGAAACCAAATTGATCGAGTTGGATATGGAGGAGGTGACCAGAAGCAGGAATTTGATAGAAGTAGAGGGAGACTCATACAAATTGTGCCCCCCAAAAGAGACTAAAGAAGACAAAATTCTGAGGACAGTTGTTTATCGTACCCAGGCTGTCGAAACCTGTAAAATTGAAATGGTGACGGAAGAGGAAATCGAGGAGTGCCTGGGTGGAATTGTGAATGAAGCCACGTACATCAACAGAGGAAGAAAGTTCGGTACGGTAGAGGTGAGGTTCGCCACTATAGAAGAGGCAACCAAGCATGCAACCAACATTTTAAGAAATGAAAAAATAGCATTACTACCAAGTTATAGAGGAAGAAGTAGTGTGAAAATACGTATTCCCAGAGTTACACCAGAAATTAAACCAGAGTGGCTGGTTGCAACAGTGCTGGCTGCAACCATGGAGGAGCTGGAAGTGGGACCAGTGGCGAAATCAAAAGTGCACAAATGGTGGGGATTTGAACTCGAAATGTGGCTTTTTGCCACATTCGAGGACATAGAAAGAATTCCCTACCAGATAGAAGTGGAGGATGAGGGAACGTTAAATGTTGTAGTCGAGGGAAGGAAACCAAATTGCTACATATGCGGGGAAAGAGGTCATATGAAGACCAAATGCCCCCTATATGAGTTCACACAGCCACAGCAAGAGAAAGCACAAGCAGAGGAGGAAAACATTGTAGATCATACTGAGGAATTGAAAGAGAGACAAAAGTGTGAAACAGAGAAAACAAAGGAGAAGAACGAAAATGGAGCTACTAACCTGAAAAAGCAAAAGAAAAATAAGTCAAAGGAACGGTCAACAGAAAACAAAAAAGAGATAGAAAAGCCAGAAACTAATAATGTACAAGAAGAGGAGGAGAGAACGGATAAAGATGTCCAATACAAGGGGGTTTTGATAAAGTATGAGAATTGTGAGCAGATGGAGAGTAAAGTCGAGAGATTGGAGGAAATAATAAGAGTGAAGATGCCAGAGAAATGTGCTGAGAAATGCATTTTGATACGTGAGGAAAACTACTGGGATTACATAAAAGAACTTGGTGAAGATATAATAACGAAAAGGGTATGGTTGGTGGAGACACCACCCCCTAGAACTGATTACTTACAGTTGATAAGGACGGAAGTAACAGTGATTAATGGGAGAAAAATAACGCGAGTATTTCAATTTTTTGAGTTGCAAAACTGTTAAAATGTTTACATGATGTTGAACGTAAAAGTGAAAAACTGGATAAATGTAACCACCCGAGTGGACATTGCGCCTCATTTTTTCATTCTTGCATATTATCATTTTATTTTAATTTTTCTTCTACTATTATCATTCGCTTTTGTAATTTTTAGTTCCCCGATTTTATGTTTGTTGCGTTTTGTATTGTCTTTATGTTTTGTGATGTCTTAAAAATTCTTTGTATAACCCTTTATGGGTAATAAAGAAATCGGTATTTCGTCTGTCTTTACGTTCTGAGTTCAAACTCCGCCGAGCTTCACTTTGCCTTTCATCCTTTCGGGGTCGATAAATTAAGTATCAGTTGCGTACTAGGGTCGATCTAATCGACTGATCCCATTCTCCAAAATTTCGGGCCTTGTGCCTCGAGTAGAAAAGAATATACACCATAGGAAAACCATTTTGCTGTGAAATATGTGAATGTTATGTATTCTTTCGTTCTTGACCACCCTGCCTACTAAGATCCAACCTCCTATTGAACAGGAAGAGACAAGGGCAAAGCTTGCAGCCACTCAAGAACAAGCGCAGAAATATTACAACAAACATGCACAATATTTACCTGAGATACTTGGAGGACAACATGTGCATACTCAAGATCCTATAACTAAAACATGGATCCCAGCACAAGTTGTCAGTAGAGCTGAAACTCCAAGATCGTACATTATAGAAACTGAATCTGGTAGGCAGCTGAGACGTAAACGGGCCCACATCCGCCCAACACCAAAGCTATCGAGAATAACACGCGCAACACCTGCAGCATCAGTGACAACACCAACAAGAACCACAACATGCACAGCAGATGACGGCACAAACAGAATCCGTGTTTCCACAGAATCATCACCCCAACGGACACCAACCACCCATCAGCAGCCCAACGACACACCTCAGACACCAGTGCAGAGAACAAGATCCACCGATTCGATACCGTTAAAAGAGAAAAATAATAAAACAACTACTTCTGCTGGATTAGGAAGCAGAAAACCATGTGTGTGGGCAGAATAATCCCACGGTTTCTGCTGCAGGATTGCCACCCTTGCGCTGACAATCCATTAGTATAAGGGAGATTACTTCTATTTTTTCATTGCCAAAATATCCTTTTTTTTTTCAAGAAGGGATGTTACACTTTCATATCTATGTGCATGCGTAGGTATACGTATGTATGAATACATCCCCACTAGTAGTACTATTTTGTTAAGCGCATCTACTAAGCTGTATGAACTGTGTCTAGGGCAGATACGCACAGTGTGTATCACTCCGCTATAGATACTGTTTGTAAACATGTCAAGTAAAACACGTACAATCATAATCATGTCTTCAGTGTGTGTGCAAAAAAAATCTATTTTTACATAAAAATTTTTTTTCTTTGTTGGTAATTCGCATTTAGAAAGTTGATCCAGGTAAATATTGTGCATGTTGCAATATTTGTGTGCTTGTTCTTGAGTGGCTGCTAGCTTTGCCCTTGTCTCTTCCTGGTCAATAGGAGGTTGGATCTTAGTTGGCAGGGTGGTCTTATATTTCCTACCATTCAGCATTTCTGCTGGGCATTTCATGTCTGCTCGTAGGGACAAAAGAGCCAGGTGTGAATCTTCCTTGGTTTCTCAGCATTTGACAAATGTTCTCTCGACGGTCTGCACCTGTCTTTCAATGAATCCATGACCTTTGGGGTAGTGTGGAGATGAGGTTACAATGTTGAACCCATACTCATTGGCTGGCTTTTTGAATTCTTGAGATGTGAACTGGGTTCCATTGTCACAAATGATCTGCTCTGGTATTCCTTGCTCTGCTACAAGTCTTCGAGCCACTGTAGTTATTGTTTTGGCTCTCAGGTCTTTCACTTTTCTCACAAATGGGAATTTGGAGTAGTAGCAGACCATAATCAAGTACAATTCTTGGTTCGTTGTGAACAGATCTACTCCAATAGTTTGCCATGGCCTTCTTGGAATGTCACTGGATATCATTTCCTCCTTTCGTTGTGTGTTCCTGTACTTTTGACAGATGTGGCATGCAGAAACCATCTTTTCTATATCTTTGTACATGCCTACCCAATATACAGCTGACTTGGCTCAGAGTTTGCATTTTTCCATTCCCAGATGCCCTTGGTGGATCTTTTCTAGAATTTCTTTTTGCATTGATTTGGGTATAATTATTCGGGATCCAGCCATCAGGATTCCATTTTCCACTGCTATGTCATCGTGGATGGCCCAATATTCACGAATGAGGGGCTGCACCTGATGTCTCTTCTCTGGCCACCCCTGAATCACCATCTGAGTAAGGAGCTGGAGTTCTTCGTCTTTGCTGGTCTCTTTGATTTGTTCCAGCTTTGTGTTTGTCACATTTACAATGTGGTGGACCTTGACACTTAGTCCTTCCATCTCCTGTTTATCATGTGAGGATAGTCTGGCTGGTGATTTTGTGAGGTTTTTGATAGGCATATTTCTGTCAATCCTGCTTGGAGCTGCCTTCACTTCACCGTTGACTGACACAATATTAAGCTTTTGACAGGTATCAAGTCCAAGAATTGCAGGTCCTGTTCTTGCGACATAAAAAGAACACTTGATTATTTTTCCTTTGTGTGTCCCTGTAATGGTTGCTTTGGCCAGTTGTGGAATCCTGGTACCTCCTTATGCAGTGATGATTCCTTCTTTGACTTTATCCTCTTGTATCATGTGTTCTGGGAACATCTTTTTGTAGAGGTTGATAGGTAAGATATTACTCTGGGCTCCAGTGTCAATCTTCAGCTTTAAGTCAATGATAATTCGTTTCTTGCCTGACTTCCTTTGAATTTGTATTGTTGTATATGCCTCATTTTTTTTCTGGTTGTCATTTCCCATCTCATGCACATTTATTGTGCCGACTGCCAAGAATTACTCCTCTGAGGTGTTTTCTTCCAGATGTTGGGCATGTACATCTCTTTATCTTCTCTTACCACTCCACTTTGAAAATTGGGGCTTATATTTTTGAGATTTTGCTAGTCTACACATTTTTCCCCAGTGGTTGGGTTTTCCACATGCTTTGCAGTGTGTACCGAATGCAGGACATTTCCTCAGGTCATTGAACTCATGCTCTGTACCACAGTACTGGCATGTTCTCTGTTTGTGGGTATGTTTCGTCTTATGTCTAGATACAATATCTACACTGCTGCCTACTGTGTTTGTTTGTAAAGTAAGTGATGCCATTTGTTTGGTAGTGGCTTCGAATGCTCTTGCAGTATCTACTGCCTCTGCCAGCTGGAGAGCATCCTTACCGATGAGAGATTTCTGGACTTCTTTATGAGCACACCCCCATAGAAGTTGATCAGCAATCCTTTCGTCCTTTTCTTTGAATTTGCACTTCTCGGCAACATTCTTTAGTCTGGACAGGAAGTTGTCAGTTGTTTCTTGTGGGTCTTGTTTCAGGCCCTGGAATTCATACCTATGAATTCTATGGTTTGATCTGGGCTCTAGGTGCCTTTCAAATTTCTCTAAAAGTATGTCTGGATTATTGCAATCCGATTCTGACATATCCCAACTATTGAATAGGTCTAGACCCTTCTCTCCCGTCCATAAAAGGATGTAGCTTCCCTTTTCATCGGCAGTTGTACCTTTAAGGAAGCTTTTGAAAGCCAGTTGAGTTTTCTGTTTAAATTTCTTGAACGCTTCCACGATATCATCCACGTACCAGTTCATGGTCGGATGTAGATTCATCTGTACGGCGACGGAGGCTGCCATTTTTTTGATCCTCGTGTGTGTGTCCCCGAAGACGAAGCAATATTCAGTTTGTTAAATTTTAGGTTTGTTGTTTTCCTGTTTTGTTGTAAAGGCACTGTTTTCGATTAGTATTTATTGCTGCCACCATGTTATGTATTATTTTGTTCTTGATGGGATAATAAACAACTCACTGAAGGCATTGTTATGATTCTACGTGTTTATTTACTTGACATGTTTACAAACAGTGTGTTTTATTTACTTTGTTTTAAAAGAACCCTCATACATGTTTTGCGCATTCACGTTAGATAATCGTTGTAGGATCGACTAGCGAGTGCGCGCACCAGGACCACTCTTCTTGAATAGTACCAATTTTGTGTGTGTGTGTGTGTGCAAAAAAATCTATTTTTACATCAAAGAAGAGAGCAAAGGACCACTGATGAGGTCACAGAAGTGTGACGAAAGAACTCTGGCCGAAATAGGATTAATGTAATGTAATATAAAGCTGAAGCAAATTAACACCAAATATACAGTGCGTGTGTTTTTATTAGCTAAACTGGCAACATGACCATCCCCAAATACAACAACATATATATTTATATATATATATATATATACAGGCATATCTCAACTTATGTCATTTTGAGTTGCATCTTTTTCAAATTAATGTTTTTTTTCTCTTAAAGAAATTAATAGAAAAAATAAACCTAAACCTCAGTAAGTTAACCCAGTGAAGACAGTACCAAAGAGGAATGTCTCTGTCCTCAAACCTCTCAACCTCATCCACTTGACAATCTCTTTTACCATACCCACTGGACAAAGAAAAACTGCCTTACCTGCCTGATTAAAAGAAGGTGGCTGGGCAACCGTTACTATGGACTTGGCTTATAAGAGTCAAATGTTCACGCACAACAACAGCTGTTCAACATAACTCCACCAGTTGGCAATGCCAAGACAGTGGACAAATACATACAGAACAGCTGTGTTTCTCTGCTACTGATGGGAAAGGAATGCTCAATCACAGCTCTGTAAATTTTGCCTGGGCAGCACTTTTGGGTCTGCTGTAGGCAATATGTGTATTCTGTGGGGTCCGGGGATGGCAAACGAAAGGGCCGCCCCAAGTGGCACACACTCTAGCTACACCAGTGCAAACGTATTTTTTTCCTTCCCAGATCTCCTATCTTATTTGATCTGATAGTGTTTCCAAAACACATTCTGCTTTGTGCCATATACAGTTCCAGAAGCATCACTACCCATGACTACAGAACCAATTGTCTCTCTGAAAAACATGAAATCATCATCTCCTTTGTTGTTGATTCATCAACACAACGTTTGTCACAGATAAAATATGTGTGGACACACACCCAACTCTTCATCAGAAACCAGCACTCCTCCAATTGCAATAACAATAAAAAAAAGGTTGGATGTTTCTTACAACCAAACCAAACAGGGAACTTGAAATAAATTGTACTCCGATCACTGGTCATGTAGGCATCTTTTCCAACATTCAAGCTGTTGAAGTAGTGGGAGGTGTTATAAAAAAGGACACCAGATAAGATCTGATGATAAGACCTCCAAGAAATATGTCTATGATTGAATCTTTGTATGATCATAATGCACTTTATTTCAAGTCCACACTTTTCTTTTGTTATAAATAACATCCAACCTTTTTTTATATTTTATTTTCACTGCAACAGGAGTTGGTTTCTGATGAAGCATTGGGTGTGTAGTCACACAAAACGTATTTTATCTGCTTTGACATAGCAGACGGAATTAGCACACACATCATAGCTTTCATCAGTTACCCATTTTCCTGATGTCAGATTTGTGCTTTTCTATGTCTGCCAGTGCCACCTTGACTGGCTTCCGTATCGGTGGCACATAAAAAGCACCAACTGATCGTGGCCGTTGCCAGCCTCCTCTGGCCCCTGTGCTGGTGGCACGTAAAAAGCACCCACTACACTCTTGGAGCGGTTACCGTTAGGAAGGGCATCCAGCTGTAGAAACACTGCCAGATCAGACTGGAGCCTGGTGCAGACCCTGGTTGAACCGTCCAACCCATGCTAGCATGGAAATCGGACGTTAAACGACAACGATGATGATGATGATACACACAATTACAAGTGTCAGGTAAATTATTTTGTTGTTTCCATGTCCTGCAACACGTTGATTACACTGGATGAAATAGTCACTCCCTGTCATTTCCTTTGGTTGTTCATATTGTTCAAATGGTTCATACACGATAAACAATAATTGGTTTCAATCTATGGAAAGGTGTATCCAATTTCTGGTATAGTTATCCCATTTAATCATCAGTATTTATAATAGCGATATCTATTTCTTGCACAACTTCTATAGCTTTTCCTTCCAGTGTCAAGAAGACAGTGGGAGTACTGTCTTCTAAATTCTAAGCTGGTTGCTAATTCCCACATCTGCATATCTGCATTTCCTTCTTTCACAGCTCTCTGAAGCCATCTTCTATTCTCTGATCATTTCACTGCTACCTGTATTAAATAAGCAGCAGCAACACTTTCAGAAACGAAAACAATCAATGAACATAACTGCCTGTGCCTCCAGTTTCTCCACTTTTTCCGCTTCACCTGGTCACGGGCAATTAGGAATGATGGTTTTTTCTTGAAGGGATCAATTGTGTCCTTTCAATTATTCACCAACAACAACCAAGTGAAATCATAGTTGTGGCCATTGTCAGTGTCATGTAACTGGTATCCATGCCAGTGGAATGTAACGATCACGTTTCAAGTATTGGGCCACACTGATGCTGGTGTTGCATAGCTAACACCCATACTGGTGGCATGTAAAGAGCACCTTTCAAGATTTGGGGCCTCACAGAGGCAACGACAAATGACTGAGGCCTTTGGCAATATGCAGTGCTTGAAAGGTGGCAGAATCGTTAGCACGCTGGGCGAAATACTTAGCGGTATTTCATGTCTTTACATTCTGAGTTCAAATTCTACCAAAGTTGACTTTGCTTTTCGTCCTTTCGGGGTCAATAAATTAAGTACTAGTTGCGTACTGGGTCAATCTAATCGACTGGTCCCCTCCCCAAAAAAAGAATATGTTGTCCTTGAATAGAAGAGCCATCAAGCCAAGGAAAATTGTCGTCATTGCAGATATTGGTGTCACGCAACCGGCACCCATGCTGGTGGCATGTAAAAGCCCCCATTACACTCTCAGTGTGCTTGATGTTAGGAAGGGCATCCAGCCATAGAAGCCTTGTCAAATCAGACAGGAGTCTGGTGCAGCTCCTCAGCTTACCATCCCTGGTTAAATTGTCCAACCCATGCCAGCATGGACAACAGAGAAGGAAAACTTTGCTTCTATACAATGGTAATGAACAGTGATTGAATGGCAGTTACTCAGCTGCAAGGAAGAATAAGTAAAATATTATAAACATGACATTACATATTGTAGGATTCCACCAGTTTCCCATCTTAGTCCTAGGTTAATATTAACAGACATGAATCATTGTTTGGAGCAATGACAGTAGTGTTTGCAGCTGTGACACAAGCAACAGCGTAGTTATACAACAAAGAAACTGCATTTCCTAAACGACAAAATAAATGTTATCAAAGAGGTAGATAAAGGTGGCGCCTTTAATGTAATGGATGCTGAATATTATCAGGATTTAGTTGGAGAACGATCGAAGAATACAACCTGTTACTTAGAAATACCTGGAAATATAAATCATCGCTCATAAGAATTATATCAACTTTCAAAAGGACATGAAATAATTCTTACATATGGTATATATAAATCAGGGATATGCTGCCTAGGTAGGCAGTGCTTACCCTGAATAGAATAGATCAATAGCAACATTTTCCTTTTATGGCAAAATATGCACCTAATTCAATAAAATTATGAAGGTTATTTTCATTACTATGCATAAAATGCAAAATATTTGATTTGTTTGTAGATTAGGTAGGCATAATTTGCCCTTGCCTTTCAATCTCCATATTATAACTACACATAGCATACATGCTGTGTACATTCCTACAACAGTGTTTTCTTTATGCGCTATAAAGGCAGAAGTAAATTTGCCTCCAACTCAGTCACGCACCTGTGTTTAGCTTATCTGTTTTGTGTGTCTTACTACATAAATATCACCAACTGGGTAATTACTCATGGCACGTGTTTGATCAACAGCACAGCCTGCTCGTGAAATTAAACTGGAAGTGACTGAGCACTCCACAGATACTTGTACCTTTAACGTAGTTCTCAGGGAGATTCAGTGTGACACAGAATGTGACAAGGTTGGCCTTTTGAATTATAGGTACAACACATATTTGTCAGCTGATTGGTCTGGAGTAGCGTGTTATAAAGTGTTTTGCTCAAGGGCACAATGCACTGCTGGCAATCAAACTCACAACTGTGAGCCAGAAACTCTAATCACTAAATCTCTTTTTTTTTTTTTTTGCTAGGGAGCTAGAAAAGTCAGTGGGGGACATATATTTTTGTTGCCCTAAAGCTCAAAATGTTATGGATCCCCTGCTTCATGACCAGTTGCTTCATGACCAGTGACAAGAAGATAGATTTCCAGCATTGTTTCTGGTTTTTGCTCTTGTTGCTGTAGTTCTTGTCTTCATCCAGTTTATGTATTTCAAGTTGAGGGTACACAAATTCAATTATCCATGCTCTTGTCCTTTATATTCTGTTTCAGTTATTAGACGGTGATCATGCCAGGACACTCCTTGAAAGGTTTTTGGTGAGTTCGAACCTGGTCTTTATTTTTTAAAGTCCAGCACTTACTCTTTGCCAAACTGCTAAATTACAGGGATGTAAAAAAACCAACACCAGTGGTCTAGCATTGGTAAGAGGAAAAATACAAGCCCAAAGATACACACACACACATTTTCAATGGACTTCCACATAGTTTCCACTTGTTACAAGGTGTTGGTTGGCCTTGAGGTTATAGCAGAAGAAACTTGCTCAAGGTGCCGCTCAGTGGGGTGGGGTTTGGGGGGCTGAACCTGAAACCACATGGTTGCAAAAGTGAGCTTCATAACCACACAGCGATGTCAGCATGTTCTGTATAATAAATCTCATTGTGGTTGCTGAACCTGAAATAAATTGCAACCAAAGCAAAATGCATTGAATGATGTGATCCTAGATACACTGTGTCTGAAAAAAAAAAAATATATACATAATGGTCGCGGCTGCAAAACCTTCGATCAAAACTGAGCTGGGGTCATCAGTGACAACAACAACAACAGCACTGTTTTTACTTGCAGGTCTCACTACATACTTTCAATTTAGGACGGACGTTTGTATATCTTTATTTGTTGGTGTCTTTATTCAATATTACTTTTTCTATAAATGTGTGAACTAAGTTTCAAATATTCCCAAAGGATTCAATAAATAAAAATTGTTTTATTTTATTTTTGAAATTCAACTTTTCTGTATTTTTTATAAATTCTTATTTTGTGTTTTGGACAAACGTATCCATGTCTTATCTGCAGCTGTATCAATATATTTACTTGGTCCACACAATGTAACGTTAAACACCGTCTCTTTCAACATCAAGGTGAGTCTCAATATTTTTATCATTATTATATTTATTAAGGTGGCGAGCTGGCAAAATACTTAAGTACCAGTGACACACTGGGATCGATGTAATCAACTAGTCCCCTCCCCACAAATTTGAGACCTTGTGCTTCCAGTAGAAAGGATTATTCTTTTCTACTCTAGGCACAAGGCCCGAAATTTTGGGGGAGGGGTCCATTCAATTAGCTCAACCCCAGTATTTCACTGGCAGAACCTTTAGCATGCCAGGTGAAATGCTTAGCGGTATTTTGTCTGTCTTCACGTTCTGAGTTCAAATACGGCCAAGATCGACTTTGCCTTTCATTCTTTCAGGGGTCGATAAATCAAGTACCAGTTAAAAACTGGGGTCGATGTAATCGACTAATTCCCTCCCTAAAAATTTCAGGCCTTGTACCTATAGAAGAAAGGATTGTCATTATATTTATTTACTTTAGATGCAATAAAGTTATTGTAGTTGTTGTTGTATTGATAAGGTTCTCTTTAAATCATTTCCTCTTTTAATTCCAATCATATCAAAGTTGCTCTAGCAGACTCTCCCATCAACTGTCCCGTGGTCAACATAGTTGAGTGCTGTATATTGTAACTTCTATATTATACCATCTACTGTCTTCTGTGTTATTTGTCATGTTCGTTCATCTAGGGCACGAATGTTTGGCCTACTATACACTATGGTCTTTATAGCATGCTGACCTACTGTACCCGGCAGTCTACTATAATATCCTGTCTGGGGTACCATATGTCTACAATAGTTTTTGACCTGCTGTACCCTGTGGAATCTGTATCAGCTCTGGTGTACTTTGTGGTGAATTACAGACCACTGTACCGTGCAGTCTACTGGAAGCACAAGGTCTCAAAGCAAAAAACGAATACAAAAGATGGCTAAAAGTAATGTAAAATGAAATGAAGGCCACTCAACTGCACAATCTGAGCAACCTCATTTAGACTTTTTAACACATTTAAAATAAGAATTAATTCATTACATTCTTATCAGTTAGTCGTTTCTGAGATATAGGTTACGAAAGCTCACTGTTGGTGGAAATTTACTTGCGTCAATTTCTGTATTCAGGTCCATTCCTTACTCACCAGGGTGCATCCGGAGTGCTCGGGCAGACCCTCACACCTTGTCACGTGCACCAACATGGGAGTTCATCTTTTTTTATTTTGTTTCTTAACTTTCTGTTTGAATGGTTATAAACCACGGTATGACACATTTTTGGGGTTGGGGATAGGGGAATTTCGGGCACCTGGATATTTGTGCATGTGTCTGTCCGGAGGGGCAGAGTGTGGGTTGGTGACTGCTGGGGGAGGGGAGGACCGGGTGGGAGTAGGGTAGGGGTTCACATTTTTCATTTCAGGGCAAAAGTTAAAACTGTTTCAATGGATATGTAAATAAAATAGAATTGACCAATTGTAGAGATGGATAGACTTCGGTCTATCCTATTGTGAACAACAAGTGGTGTTCTCTGTAATATTTCAGTAAGTTCACTATCATACGTACCTTACGGTATTGTTTTGGATAAATATCTGCCAGAGATTTTTATGATAACACAGGTACTGCTCTCTTTCTAGACATGTCAGCAATTTTCTTGTATTATTTTTTTGCTAACTTCTTTTCACAACTTTTAAAACATCTTGGTTACCCCTTTATATGGAAATAATCTGAAAACATTTTTTCCCTAGACCATTGCTAGATCACTCTTTTGTTTACTGACTTCGAAGCCCTATGATGGAAGAATGTATGATTTTAATATATAAGTCCCCAGGCTTCTTCTCTAAGCCATGTTTTCTTTCCAATTCTCTCTTCCTTTTGTTTATTTTTTGGATGCTTTTGCATTCACTCTGATGAAGCTGCATCGGAAGCGGGAACGGCCGTAAGAATTGTTATGTCACATGAATGTTATGTTATCTCATGTTTATTATTAAATAATAAGCTACACATGTGGTCCAATTGTTTTGTTTGTTGATCTAAAGTTTTCTTCATTTTCTGATTATTTAAATCTGATTCCTAATAAACTTTTGTTTATTCTGTTGTTACCTGTACTCTACGAGCAGAGTGTGCCTGCATACCCATGGCCAGGGATAGCACAGCTAACTGATACCGATAGTAAATACGGATATTTTATCCCTTAGTCGGTTACTACAGCCGCTAACTCTGCTTACCTTATATATATATATATATGTATATATATATATATGCATATATATATGTGTGTGTATATATATATATATATATATATATATATATATATATGTATGTATGTATGTATGTATGTATGTATGACAGAGTACTTAAGATTAGGCTAGTGCTTCATCATAGGTTAGCTACTGTCATCTCGGCCTATGCCCCTCAACCGGGGCTACCGGATGGGCAGAAAGACCAATTCTATGACACCCCCCTGCAAACTACCTCATTGACGGATGACAGGGACCTTCTCTTTGTGGCTGGTGATTTCAATGGTCATGCAGGGGGCTTCCATAGTATACATAGAGGCTATGGCTTCGGTTCCCGCAATGAGGAGGGAACCAGACTGCTGGAGTTCTGTGATGCAAACGATCTTATGGTTTTGCAATATCAACTTCAAGAAACCTGCCTGTCACCTAGTTACCTACCGCTCCGGCAGACACTCTAGCCAAATCGACTACATCCTCGTCAGAAATAGGGAAAGAGGGCGGCTTATAAATGCCAAAACCTTCCCTAGCGAAGAATGTACCCCTCAACACAGATTCGTAGTTATCGACTTCGGGATCAAGGCAAAAAGGATGCCCAGAAGTAGACCGACTTGGAGGAGAAGGGTTTGGAAACTTAAAGATCCAGCAAACGAACAGAGATTTAGAGACATGTTACTCGAAGTATTTGACGAAATAGAAGGGGATATAGCATCATACAACATGGAAGACAACTGGTGGTTCCTACAGGACAACCTGCTGAGAGCCACCGACCAGATCTGTGGCTGGTGTAAAGTCCCCACTCGACCCAAAGTAACTTGGTGGTGGAACAGTGTGGTTGACAGGGCTATCAGACAAAAGAAACAGGCTTGGAAGAATGGAGGTAGCAGGGAATTGTATCAGACTGCCAGAAGGGAAGCTAGGAGACAGGTTTATCTAGCCAGAGGGGAAGCAGATAAGAAAAAGTTTGCCAATGTTCTGCGCCGTGAGGACCAAAGACTTGAAGTATTTCGTGTTGCAAGACAGTGTGTGAGGGAGAATCGTGATGTCGTGGGAGAGAAATGTGTTCGCATGGATGATGGTACGCTTGCTCTAAATGAGGCTGCTAAGAAGAAGGTTTGGAGATGCCACTATGAAAGATTGCTCAATAAAGAGAATCTGCCGAATGTCGACCCAACAGAGGGACCAGCTATCCGAGTTGACAGTTCCATGGTAGATAAAGCAATTATGAGTATGAAGACAGGGAAAGCCCCCAGCCCATCAGGAATCACTGCAAGATGCTCAAAATATCTGGCAGTGTCGGCTATAGCCTAGTCACCCGTATTGTTAACCAGGTGGTACACGAAGGAGTCATACCCAATGACTGGTGTAGCAGCACCATAGTCAATTGTTACAAAGGTAAAGGTGACGCTTTAGATACAAATAATTACAGAGGTATCAAGTTGTTGGATCAGGTAATGAAAGTCACGGAGAGGGTCATAGCCCAACTAATTAGGGAGCGAGTCAGTTTAGATGAGATGCAGTTTGGGTTCGTGCCAGGGAAAAGCACCACTGATGCTATATTTCTGGTAAGACAGTTACAGGAGAAATACCTAGCCAAAGATAAACCTCTGTACCTGGCTTTCGTTGACATGGAGAAAACCTTTGACAGAGTCCCCCGATCCCTTATCTGGTGGTCAATGAGGAAACTAGGGATAGAAGAATGGTTAGTGAGAGCTGTGCGAGCCATGTACAGAGACACTGTCAGTAAGGTGAGGGTTGGAAATGAGTACAGTGAAGAATTCCGAGTAGAGGTAGGGGTCCACCAAGGTTCTGTCCTCAGCCCCCTCCTATTTATTATAGTTCCCCCAGGTGATAACAGAGGAATTCAAGACAGGATGCCTCTGGGAGCTCCTCTATGCTGATGACCTTGCACTAATTGCTGAGTCACTATCAGAACTAGAGAAGAAGTTTCAGGTGTGGAAGCAGGGACTAGAATCGAAGGGCCTTAGAGTCAACTTAGCTAAAACCAAAGTTCTAACAAGTAGGAAGGTAGACAAAACATAAACCCCTTCAGGTAGATGGCCCTGCTCGATCTGTAGAAAAGGTGTAGGTAGAAACTCTATAAGATGTACCCAGTGCAAGCTATGGACACATAAGAGGTGCAGCAATATCAAAGGCAGGTTAACTAGGAAGTTAGTTTTTGTATGTGACATGTTCAGGTACAATAAACACTGAAAATGTGCAGAAAACAATATATCTGGGTGACCAATTAGTAGTGGAGGTGGGTGCGCTGAAAGTGTAGCTGCTAGAATAAGAATAGCCTGGGCAAATTTCAGAGAGCTCTTACCTCTGCTGGCAATAAAAGGCCTCTCGCTCAGAGTAAAAGGCAGACTGTATGACGCATGTGTACGAACAGCCATGCTACATGGCAATGAAACATGGGCCTTGACTGCTGAAGACATGCGTAAGCTCGCAAGGAATGAAGTATGAAGTATGCTCCGATGGATGAGTAATGTCAGTGTTCATACCCGACGGAGTGTAGGTATCTTGAGAGAAAAGTTGAACCTGAGAAGCATCAGTTATGGTGTGCAAGAGAGACGATTGCACTGGTATGGACATGTGGCGAGAATGGATGAGGATAGCTGTGTGAAAAAGTGCCACACCGTAGCGGTTGAGGGAATCCATGGAAGAGGCAGGCCCAGGAAGACCTGGGCTGAGGTGGTGAAGCACAACCTTCGAACATTAGGCCTCACCGAGGCAATGACTTCTGACCGAGACCTTTGGAAATATGCTGTGTGTGAGAAGACCCGGCAAGCCAAGTGAGACCAAAATCCAAGGCCTCTGCCAGGGATGTAGCCAGCCCACTTATGCGTAACATTCCTTCTTTGGACACTAAACTCCGCTTGCGAAGACCTGTTGAGTCAAGTGAAATCGAAATCGAACTAAATTTGTAGACTGGCACCCATGCCAACGTCTTCATTGAACACTAAACTCGGCTTGCGAAGACCTGTTGGGGCAAGCGAAAGCAAAATCGTGATGGCATCTGTACCAGTAAATCACTAAGAGCACCGTCCGAGCATGATCGTTGCCAGAGAACCAGGTGTCTGGCTTTCGTGCCGGGGCATGTAAATAGCACCATTTGAGCGTGACTGTTACCAACGTCGCCTTCTTGGCACTTGTGCCAGTGGTATGTGAAAAGACATTCAAGCGAGTTTGTGGCCAGTACCGCTGGACTGGCCCGTGTTAAGGTGGCATGTAAAATACACCATTTTGAACGTGGCTGTTGCCAGTACCTCCTGACTGGCCTTCGTGCCGGTGGCACGTAAAAGCACCCACTACACTCTCGGAGTGGTTGGCGTTAGGAAGGGCATCCAGCTGTCGAAACTGCCAAATCAGATTGGAGCCTGGTGTAGCCATCTGGTTCACCAGTCCTCAGTCAAATCGTCCAACCCATGCTAGCATGGAAAGCGGACGTTAAACGATGATGATGATATGTATATATATATGTATATATATATATATATATATATATATATATATATATATATATATATATATATATATATATGTATGTATATATGTTTGTATATATATATATATATATATATATATGCATATATATGTATATGTATGGGAAAATTTACGAAAAAACAACAGACGAAGACAGGTGGTGTAAACAACAAATGGATGTATTAGTTTAACGCTATAGACGCATATATGTGTATTATGTGTATAGCTATGTTACTAATTACATGTTTTATTCTTTATTTGCTTTACTTTTCCCAGACAATGTTTTACAGAATAAATTTTATGTAGAATTAAATACATTAGTATCAATACCTGACAATTGTAATATTGATCAACTTGAAATATCAATCCAGTGTGAATAGCAAGAGTAGACAGTTACGCTTGACAGCACAATTTGCAATTTTTTTTGCAATATATTATTTAACCTAGATTTTAATTTTTAACCTAAATTTTAATTTTTAAACATTATATAAATATAAAGAACTCTCGAAATGAGACGATTGGGTGCAACCATTTGGCATGGTTGACTGAGCATTCAGTCTGTACTGAGGGCGCTGGAGGCAAACTCACACACACAAACATGCACACATACCCATGCGCTTTTATGCAGAAATTGATACATGCAGACAGAAAGAAAGTGTATATGAGGGAGAGAGAGAGAATAGAAAAAAAGAGAGAGAGTGAGAAGAAAAACAAGAAGTGGGAAATGAAGAGAGGGGGAGAAAGAGAGAGAGATATAGCAATTTATAAATTGAACACAATTGGCATAAATGCTTTCCCTCTCCCCATGCATCTAAGAAGAAATATGCTGACACACCTCTGATGAGAGCACAATAAGGTTCGAAAATCGGTTAAAGTTCATCGCTTTTTCAGTCTGCGGAAAAATGGCTAAAATTTTCCCCGCACACAAGAGTGGCTGCGTGGTAAGAAGCTTGCTTCCCAACCACATTGTTCCGGGTTTAGTCCCACTGCGTAGCGCCTTGGGCAAGTGTCTTCTACTATAGCCTTGGGCCGACCAAAGCCTTGTAAGTGGATTTGGTAGAAGGAAACTGAAACAAGCCCATCGTATATATATATATATATATATATATATATATATATATATATATATGTGTGTGTGTGTGTGTATTTGTGTGTCTGTGTTCGTCCCCCACTATCACTTGACAACCTATGTTGATGTGTTTATGTCCCTGTAACTTAGGGTTCAGCAAAAAGAATGAGAGAATAAGTACTAGGTTTACAAAGAATAAGTCCTGGGGTTGATTTGACTAAAGGCGATGCTCCAGCATGGCCACAGTCAAATGACTGAAACAAGTAAAAGAATAAAAGGAGAAAGAGAGGGAGAGAGTAAAAAGAGAGCGAAATGAGGGAGAGAACGAGAGAAACGTTAAAAACGAGTGATGTCAAACAAATCAGCATAGAACCAGCGATGCTAAATACGCAGCAGGGAAACGGCTGTGTCGAAAGGTTTCATACCCAAGAATCCTAACTCCTTCACACATTCTTTGTATAAATAAAAATGGAGTCTTTTTCAATATTTCTTCTTTCTTATTTTTTTTCGTGTACCTCACTTTACGAGGAACCGCTTTACTAGACATTGAGTTTAAAAGTTTTATTTTCTGTTTACGAGTTTTCGCTTTACGAGTGTTCTTCGGGAACGAATTAATTCAAGGCATTGCTGAAATTTCTTCTTTTCTGCTCCCAGAATATTTTCTCTGGGCCCTTATATATCCTGAATAACATCCATTATACCGCATTTCATATATAGTCGGATGATAAGAAAGGGTAAACAGGAATAGCCAGATGTGAGATACCGGCTGTTACTATCATATGTCCATATGCATATGTGTAGACAAGTTGACAGGCCGTAAAGGGGAGAGAAAGTTGCCCCTTCCATCCGTAGAATTGTGCAAGGAATATGGTGAATGCGGTGAGCTGGCAGAAACGTCAGCAAGCCAGGCGAAATGCTTAGCAGTATTTCGTCTGTCTTTATGTTCTAAGTTCAAATTCCGCTGAGGTCAACTTTGCCTTTCATCCTTTCGGGGTCGATAAATTAAGTACCAGTCGATAAATTAAGTACTGGGGTCGATCTAATCGACTGCCTCCCCCAAAATTTCAGGCCTTGTACCTAGAGTAGAAAAGAATACAGTGAAGATGAAGGTAGCAGGATGTGGATAGCCGACAAGGCGGAGGGGTTCTATACTAATGGTTTGAAGGTTATTGCAACCAAGTGGAAGATCTGTACCATCAGACAATGGTTGAGCTACAACTAGCAAATGAACTGCTACTGCAAGACAGCATCATCGCCGCCCATACACATTGCACTCTTGTACACCACATGGCACATGACGTGGATGCCCAGAGAGACAATTTGGTGGTGAGACGAGGCCAACTGCCTTACTATCCAAAGAAGTTCTGAACAAAACAGTCAACGTCAAACTATGATGGACAACCAATGATGACGTCAGTATGTATATGTGCGTGTGTGTGAATGTATGTATGTGTGTGTGTATGTATGTATGACTGAATGTATGTATGTATCTATGTGTATGTGCATGTGTGTGTATGTATGTATGTCTCTATTCTGTTTTTAATCATTCAAATTCTTTCTCTGAAGAAGGAGCTGGTTTCTAACAAAGATACAAAACTCCTTGTTTGGAATGTAGATGATGAAAACAATGTCACATTTTAAACCTGAGAAAAGTCTTGCATAGTATTACTGTTCCACTTACAGATTGTATTTGTAATGTGTGAACCAGTTGGACGACTTCTTTTTCAGAAAATCCAAGCTTATCCAGACTGACAGTTATGTATGTACTTATGTATGTATGTTAAATTCAACTTACGTTGAAAGTCAAAACACAAAATTTTAAAAGCATTGACATGTATTGAAAGATACATATAAGGAAATAATTTTATTCTCAAACACAGGATAATGCTTGTAATATAGTATGAACAAGATAAACTATCCATATTTTGCAGAAAAATCTGGCAGCCGACAGATTTTTCTGCAAATTATGGATAGTTTATTCTGTTCATGCTATATAACAAGCATTATCCTGCGTTTGAGAATAAAATTATTTCCTTATATGTATGTATGTATGTATGTATGTATGTGTGCATATGCATATATATAAGTGTGTATATGTGTTTATTTCAATATACGTATGTATGTGTAAGTATGTATGTGCATGTAGGTAAGTATCTGTGTATGTATGTACGTTTGCACACATGTATGTGCCTGTGGATCGATTTATGTATGAATGCATGCGTGTGTGTGTGTGTGTGTGTATTTGTGCGTCGTTGGATGCATATACATATTGGTATGTATTGCAAGAAACATCTTGGCTTTTTTCTGTAATATTTAACATGGTTCAACCTACATAGGGTAATGTGTGCAAAACAAAATAGGAATTTTGAAAGATTCTATAAAACTACTTTTAAAACATCAAATGGCTATGAAGAGTCTACCAGAATAAAATAGTAATCAAAGGGGTCGATAGATAAAAAATGGTTGAGAAAGGTTTTACACGTTAAAGTTTCCTATTTTCTTTAATTTCTATTTACAGTCCTTACTGAACAGCAAAGATCTAACAAAGTAAAACTAGATGA
This sequence comes from Octopus bimaculoides, assembly GCF_046866305.1. NCBI lineage: Eukaryota > Metazoa > Mollusca > Cephalopoda > Octopoda > Octopodidae > Octopus > Octopus bimaculoides. The sequence goes on along the minus strand of NC_142954.1, from coordinate 12,928,720 downwards.
AAGAAACGTTTGTCAGTCAAAATAAAAATGGCCTTTGTTACAGACGGTACTCTAATGAAATGGGAAGAGATTAAACCCTATATTCCACATATCAAAAGACAAGCAAGAAGGCAGTTTGTTCATCAGTATAAGAAATATAAGGACCCTAAAAATTTTCCGTTTTATTGGGGCGATGAGGTGAGTTCTTGACATGTAGTTTATTTTTCTGCTTGAAACTCACTCTTCCGATTTTGTTGAAAATTTATATGTAGCCACTGGCATGCTATGAAATAGCAGTCCCACAGCATGGCACTTTGGGTAAGTATTCTCTGCTTTAGCCTCAGATTGACCAGTGCTTTGCGGGTGGAGTGAATTTAGTTGATACAGAAACTGTGTGGAAGCTCGTTGTGTTAATACATAAATACATACATATACATACACACACACACACACACACACACACACACATATATATATATATATATATATATATATATATATATTATATGTATTTATTTTCTCCTAATTAATAAATAATTCGGACAAAATAAATTGGTTAATAGATACCATGGTAGCAAAGATCACAAAATGACTGTGGTGTAACTCCTGTTTATAAGGTAGAGACTCCTTGTTATTTTGGGTACTTGAGTAAATATATAAATTTAGTAAATGGAGTAAAACGCATATGTTAACTGAATATTTTTATTTCCAACATATGTTTCGAAGATTACAAATTATACCTTCCATAGGAATCGGTGATGTTGTTAAGAATGTAATCTTCTCTTCAGGGAAATGCATGGGAACCAGCTTAAACGTAAGACATTTTAACCGAATTAAGTATTCAGTTAACATATGCGTTTTACTCCATTTACTAAATTTATATATATACTAGCAGTATAGCCCGGCTTTGCCCGGGATTAATTTGTGATTATTAAGCTAATCAAGTTCTTTATTTCAAACCAAACTAAGTAACATTACGTCAAATTTGGGCAGAATCAGTGTTGCAACTGGAGCGCATGGGTTGGGAGTTTGATCGACAGAGGTGATCAGGTTACACATGCCATCCCTTTGAAAACATATATATATATATATATATATATATATATATATATATATATATATATTTGTTTTGCAAGATTTTTGATGTGAAATCGTGTGTTGAAACAGATGTTGTTGTACTTGGGGATGGTCATATTGCCAGTTTAGCCAATAAAAACACACGCACTGTATATTTGGTGTTAATTTGCTTCAGCTTTATATTACATTAATCTTAATCTTATTTCGGCCAGAGTTCTTTCGTCACACAGACACATTGAAGGACACGCATGCGTAGACACATACAATAGGAATACAAAATACAAAATGGCTGATAGTTAGCAAGGTGAGACACACATAAGAAAGAAGGAAACAAAGGACCACTGATGAGGTCACAGAAGTGTGACGAAAGAACTCTGGCCGAAATAAGATTAAGATTAATGTAATATAAAGCTGAAGCAAATTAACACCAAATATACCTATTTATTACCTCTCCCTGTTTATTACCGGCATAATGCCTCTCCCAAGGTTTAATTGTATTTCTTTCAACACACGTATCCACATCAAGAATCTTGCACACGAAATACACATACGAAATATACATATATATATATATATATATATATATATACGAGAACACGGATGTTACGAAAGTAAAATGTTAATGTTCGAAACTGCAGCAGTCCATAGATAATTCTTTATTCTGTATGTTTCTCATTTTGTCCTGTTCTGGCGTTTTGCGAAATTTTTCTGGAGAACATTATTTTTCTTTGTGGTTGGGTCGTTGATGACCTCTTTCTTGTATATTGGATGTCCACCTAGTGGTCATCCTTTATACACATGTAATACAATTGTTTCTGAATTTTCAGATTTGTTATATGCTAGGCCACTTGGTTTTAGATTGAATTAATATTCAATTTATCATCCTATATATATATATATATATATATATATATATATATATATATATATATATATATATATATATATATATATATATATATATGAGCAACACACACATACACACACGCACGTATGTACACCAATTGCATACATATTTTTTGTACGCATACATGTTCGTATGTGTGTGTGTGTGTGTGTGTGTTGCCCGTATATCAACAAAACACACACACACACACATCTTGCCTTACATATATATACGGATAAATACGGATAAATGATTTAAAATAAATATATTTTGGAAATGGCAATTTACGGTACAATACCTAGAAACGTGAAAATCAGACCACAGGTTTGTTTACATCAATTCGGCAGTTTCGATAAAAAGTGTTGGGAAAGAACGCGAACGAGATAGAGAGAGCGCACTCTCCCTCTCTATCTCTCTCCCTCCCTTACACACATGCCAGTTATCTCTCTTTCTTTCTTTCTCTCTCTCCCTGTCTCACACACACAGCAACATTACACACACACACATGCTGCTCTCTCACACTAACAAAAGAACTTCACATACACACCACACTTTCTGTCTCGCATACTCACTATAAAAAGATAGCGTCTATTTCTTTTTGGCAACATGTGTTTTGTGTATAATGTTGCTGTGTGTGTGAGAGAAGGAGAGAAAGAACGAAAGAAAGAAAGAGAGATAACTGGCATGTGTGTGTAAGGGAGGGAGAGTGAGATGAGAGAGAGAAGGTATTTTTTTTCTTTTTGCTTGTTGTTTGCTGCTTACCACACGACTGTTAATACTCTGTTAGACGCTGGCAAACAAAATGTATTTCTCTTTCACCCTCCCTCTCACAAACATACAATTTCTCTCTCTCCTTCAGGCACAAACTTCGAAATTGGTAAAAGTTATGGTTGAAAATCGATTTTTACAGGTATATGCAGGTACCTCTGAGAGAGAAAGTTGACGAAAATGCACATTGAGTCATTCCGAATCTCCTCCTAAAATTGGAGCGACATGCGTGCTAATTTGTGGACGTGCATAAACTACATTCACGTATACACACACACACACACACATCCTGCCTTATATATATTCGGATATATATATATATATATATATATATATATATATATATATGCTCTCTCCCTGCAATTGCTCCACCACTGCCCGTCTCTCATTTCCCCTCACCTATCCCCCTACCACCTCTCCAATGCACCAGTCTCTAAGCCTTCCGGCGACTCCAGTTCGACCCCTCCACCTCGCACATCTTCCCCAACCTACCCTTTCCCTCCTTCAAACGAGCCCACAACCTACGTGACCTCCCGGTCCACAGTTTCTTCTCTAACCCCACTTTCCAACCTGGCTTGTTCCCCTCCTCCTGCCCACGCAGCCCCACTAAGCGCTTCATGGATGTGAAACCTAGGATAAGCCCATAGACTGGCCATAACCATCTTTATCTAATTACTCTCCTGCTCTATAACTTCTCATTCGGATTTATGATTTACTGAGCTGGATGCCCTTCCTAACGCCAACCACTCAGAGAGTGTAGTGGGTGCTTTTACGTGTCACCCGTTCGAGCGTGGCCGTTTTCGTGCGGGTGACACGTAAAAGCACCCACTACACTCTCTGAGTGGTTGGCGTTAGGAAGGGCATCCAGCTGTAGAAACTCTGCCAAATCAGACTGGAGCCTGGTGTTGCCATCCGGTTTCACCAGTCCTCAGTCAAATCGTCCAACCCATGCTAGCATGGAAAGCGGACGTTAAACGATGATGATGATGATGATGATGATGATAGCTAACTATCTATCTATCTATCTGTCTGTCTGTCTGCTTGTCTGTCTGTCTGCTTGTCTGTCTGTCTGTCTATACATACATACACCCACACATAACGTGGGTTAGTTTTTCACATGCATCTCTGCATATCAATTTACCTACTTACTCTGATCTACATAGTGAATGCGGTTTTTAAGAAATAATTGTCTTTATCCGGGCTGGAAAGTCAAATGTGTTTAACACGCCTGATTTAATTGATATTTAAAAATAACTGGTCTGATTTCTTTTTTAGATTGAATATTCGTTAATACGATTTGACCATGAAAAACGAGTTGTCCAGTTACTGTTGAATTCCATGTCTTTACTTGAATGTCCTGAAGTAAAGGGATCAGAATCAAGGTGAATATAATTCTTATTTTTTTATTGCCCACAAGGGGCTAAACATAGAGGGGACAAACAAGGACAGACAAAGGGATTAAGCCGATTACATCGACCCCAGTGCGTAACTGGTACTTAATTTATCGACCTCGAAAGGATGAAAGGCAAAGTCGACCTCGGCGGAATTTGAACTCAGAACGTAACGGCAGACGAAATACTGCTAAGCATTTCGCCCAGCATGCTAACATTTCTGCCAGCTCGGTGAATTTAATTCTGTGGACCAAATTTTCTTTAATCCTTGATGATGATGAAAGTTATTCTAAACAATAATTTGGGAATAGAAAGAGAGAGAGGGTAAGAGAGGACAAGAGAGAGAGAGAGAGAGAGAGAGAGAGAGCGAGAGGCTGAGAGAAGGTAAGAGAGGACAAGAAAGACAGAGAGAGAGTGTGAGAGAAAGGAGGCAAGAGAAAGATGAGTGGCTTGACTTACATCATTGGAACCTGTTTTTCTTTTTTGTCTCATCTCGTTGGATATAATGTTTAATAGGGTTCAAACATTGAATGTCATCTTAGTAGTTACTTCAACCATACTGTTATCTGTATTAAATCAAAAGATTCAGTCTGAGTTCAACCCCTGCTGAGGTCAACTTTACCTGTTATCCCTCCGGGGGTCGATATAACAAATCATCAATCAAGTTCTGGGATTAGTGGTATCAAATAACTCCCACCTCTTAAATTGCTGACCTTGTGCTTAAATTAGAATTCATTGTATATTCAGGGAGTTGGCAGCATCGTTAGAACACTGGAAAAAAATGCTTCGCGTGTTTCAACTCTTTACATCATGAGCTCAATTCCCATGGAGGTCAGAGCTGCTTTTCATCCTTTTGAGGTCAATAAAGTACCAGTCATATACTGTGTCTGATGATATCAACTAATCTCCTCCCTTCAAAGCTGCTAGTCTTCTGCCTCAATTAGTGGCCTTTATAATAAGGTTATTAAGGCGGTGAGCTGGCAGAAACGTTAGCACGCCGGGTGAAATGCTTAACAGTATTTCATCTGTCTTTATGCTCTGAGTTCAAATTCCACCAATTTGGGTGCTTTGTATCGAACTCGGCTGCTATACTGGAATTTCGAACCTAACCCAGAATAAGAACAGTGTACCCCAGTGGATCAAATAAAGTGTTAGATTCGAAATTCTGATGCAACAACCGAATTCAACACAAGGCACCTGAAGAAGGCGGGAGTGTACAACAACTGAAATGTAGCGAAAGCAAGAATCAAGACTGAATTGACTAACATAAACAGTATACATAATATAAGCACTTTATTTCAGAAATACAGAACTGAATTGTGAACTAAAATAAAAATGTAATTAAAATATTTTCAGGACTGGTTTTTTTTTTAAAGCGATTCAGCAGTGATTCTCAAACTATGCACCACAAAAGGTGTCCAGGAGTATCAGAAGTGTTTTAAAATATAATTTAAGGCATTAGAAAATCCATATCAAATCTTGGGTATCTTGAAATACAAATTATTCATAATTATATTCTTTTCTGCTCTAGGCACAAGACCCAAAATTTTTGGGGTAGGGGTGGGGTGTGGCAGTCGATTAGATCGACCCCAGTGCACAACTGGTACTTAATTTATTGACTCCGAAAGGATGAAAGGCAAAGTCGACCTCAGAGGAATTTGAAGTCAGAACATAACGAGAGACGAAATACTGCTCAGCATTTTGCCCGGCGTGCTAACCACTCTGCCAACTTGCCACCTTATTATTCATAATTATATTATATTTAAATTTGATTAATATAATAAAGTAAGCAACAGTTTTCTATATTCGTGTCTTTTTTTTTAATCTTTAAAACCTTTTTATTTTAAACTTCCTATGTGAAGTGTACAAGCAATTTTTTTTATTTAACCTCCAGTGTATCCTGAAGACAAAAACATTAAAGACCACTTCATTACAGTGATATAGTTATGATATTTTGTGTCCTAATCTTTCAAATTGGTTTATTTAATAATTACAAAAGATAAAACACTTTTGCGAAAACCGAAACAATGTGAAAATGAAATGCAAAACAGAAAACAGAGCATTTGTAGTTTTAGCATATTAGATATTTAGATATTTCGGTGTCATGACCCCTTCCGTAAGCCATGTGGAGAGATGGAATAAGTGAGCAACGACGTATTCTCTCTCTCTCATTTAATCTATTTGTCCTGAGAAAGGGATCATAACCCCTAAATATCGTAATACAAGTTGAAACTTTTAGTGTCATTCTGCTTTTACTTTTGTAGTTCACTTTGTATTTCCTTTCGCATTGTTTCCGCCATGTCATGTAATATCACACTATGCTATTCTACTTTTTTTTGTTGTTGTTTCTAGGGATAGTCATTATGCCAATACTCTTAGCACACACACTGGTTCAATTCCACTTCTTTATTATTTGTCAATTGGTTAAACATCTATCCAACTAATAAATTTATTGGTTAAACAGTTTGTTTTGTTTTTATTTGTTCTTTCTTTACTAATAGATATTTAACCAATTGAGTAATAATCCTTTCTACTAACAGCACAACGCCTGAAATTTTGTTGTGAAGGGGAATAGTCAATTGCATCGACCCCAGTGTTTTATTGGTACTTAATTTATCGACCCCGAAAGGATAAAAAACAAAGTCGACCTCGGTGGAATTTGAACTCAGAACGTAAAGATGGACGGAATGCTGTTAAACATTTTGCCCGGCATGCTAACAATTCTGTCAGCTCGCCACTTTTACCAATTGACTAATAATAAAAGAATGGAATTGAACAGGTGTGTTACTAAGAGTATTGGCATGATGACTATCCCTAGAAACAACAACATGTGCATGTGTTATTAATATTGGCATGATGACTCTCCCAAGACACACAAAAAAAATTGACTCAACACACGAATTCATATAAAGAATTTTGCAAACCAAATACAAAAGCGAAGTATTCCACTCTTTATTTATATTATATTTCATTTGGAAAAATGTTGGAATATAGCAATATCAGATGAAATTTAAAGTCAGAACAAGATAGTGAGGAATATATCAGGCTGAGTAAAAAGTAAACAACATTTTGAAACTTGAAATTCATCACAATATATTTCAACAATATGGAAAATTTATTCATCAAAGTACCATTACAATCAACACATTTTTGTCAACGAGTTACAAGCTTGTTTATTCTGGTAACATAAAAATCTGGAGTCCTGGATCTGATGAACTTTTTGAATGCACTTTCAGCATCGGTTTGATTTTTGAACTCCTTCTCTTGCAGGAAACCATCAAGGTGCTTCAAATGGTGGTAGTCGGTAGAAGAAAGGTCTGGGGAATAAGTTGGGAAGAACTTCGTACTCAAGTTCCCTCACCTTCTAGAGTGTCATTAGCAAAACGTGTGATCGAGCATTGTCATGAAGAATGATTGGCCCTCTTCTGTTGACCAGTCTGGGATGGAGGAGTAGCAGTTTTTCATTCATTTTGGCAATTTCATGGCAATATGTTTCTGCAGTAATGGTTTTTCTGTGTTTTAAGAAATTATAGTGGATGAGTCCAGCAGTGCACCACCAAACAGTCACCATAACCTTCTTTTTGCAGAGCTCAGGTTTAGGGAAGGTTTACGGTACTTCATTTTGGTCCAACCACTGCGAAGATCGTTTTTTTATTATTGCAAGTTACAATACGGTTGAGAAATGGATCGGTCTGGTTACAGAGAAGCGACAAGCAAATTTCATATCTGCGCATTTTCTGATTTTCATTCAAATCGTGTGGTACCCATTTGTCAAGCTTTTTTAATTTTCTGATCGCATGCAAATGGTTGCAGACAGTTTTCTGGCTAACTTGAAGTTCTTTTGCCAGTTCTTGAATGGTTTTACGTGGATCTTTCTCAAAGACAGTCTTTAATTGACCGTCATCGATGACAGATGGGCGTCCACTACGCTCGCAATCTTCAGGGATCAGGTCTCCGCTACAAAATCGTTTAAACCACTTTCGAGCTGACCCCTCACTGCTTATTTCCTCACCAAATATGTTGTTGATATCGCGAGCAGTTTCAGCTGCTTTGCGTCCTTTTTTGAAGTTGAATAGCAAAATTGCTCGAATATCGCGTTTTGACAGTTTTATTTCAGATGATTGTAACACCAGTGAAAAAAATATCAATGTTAATTTATTGATGCATTTGGGCATTTGTCTGTATTATCAGACAATTTCAAAACAATGTTAAAAAAATATTCAAAACTCTGCAAAAATTCGGTACAAATTCTTCATGGTTCGAAACGTTGCTTACTTTTTACTCAACCTGATATCTTAACACACAAAAAAATACATTTGAAAATTGTGATTGGTTTCTGAAAGCTTTGTTTTCATTTTGTTAAATAAAATTTCTCTTTTTTAAAACCAAAATACTAAAGCCTATGGACTCCAGAGTATACTGAATACATGATGGAAGGCAAACCCAGGAACCCTTTTGGTTGTTCCATCACCGATTTGAACCGTACAGAAGAACATTTTAAAGAAAGGTAACCATAATATTTTGAATTTACTTTATTTACATTTATACAAAAATATTTGATATTTTATTTATTTTTTTCTATATCCTGGTGTTGGATATAAATTGTAAATCTTTATTATTATGACTTTAATACATTTCTTAATCCTGTAAAACAACTCTTCTGTGTTTTTTCATCTTTTCTCTTTCTATGTATATATATATATATATATATATATATATATATATATATATATATATATATATATATATACATATATATATATATATTAAAGGATATTATTGTTTGCTATAATATCACGCGGCATAGCATGCATAAAAAAATACCATGAGGTAAAAAATTATTAATTAATAATTAAGGTTTCTACAGATAGCACCAGCACGCTAAAAGTAGCAGTCAGAAGACAACTACAACCACATATTTTCACTGATACACAATAATTGAAGTGGCGACCATCAGAAAACTGTTCTGGGGCCATTACTGTTCATAATAGTCCTCTTAAACATGCCCACGGTTACTTGGACAGCCACGGTTACTAGCTATATCTATGATACAAGATTATCAAAGGCAATGACGTCACAAGCTTACAGCAGGACCTGAATTTGATATACAAGTGGGCCAAAGTAAACAACATGCTGGAAAATTTCAAGCACAGCACTATCAACTCATGAATACACTACAGTCTATATATACAGGACCCAAAGGCACTGCAATCTCAGGGTCACATGCAGAAAGACTTGGAGATCAGTATGTGCAATGATGCATCATTTCATATGCAGATTATCAAGATGGTAGCAAAGTGCAGACAACTGAAAGGATGGGTACTAAGGTCCTTCAAGATAAGAAACCAAGAAACTATGTCAACACTATGACGAACTTTGGTTCTCAGCTGCCTGGACTACTGCTCTCAGTTATGGCCACCACATTGTGCCAAACAAACAGTGGAGCTTGAAGCAGTCCAACGCCACTACATTAAAAAGACTGAAACAGTGCAGCGGATGAGCTACAGGGATAGGCTAAAAAAAACTGCAACTTCACTCTCTGGAGTGAAGGTGCAACAGGTATATAATAGTCTTCATAGGGAAAACTCTAGAAGGGCCACTACCTAATTTTGGCATTGAGTATTATACAAATGCCAGAACTGGCCGCCATTGTATTGTACCAAAGGTACCATCCACTCCGTCTAAATTCAGGACAAGGTCCTGCAATAGCCTAGGGTTCAAAGGCCCACAGCTCTTCAATGCTTTGCTACAAAAATTAAGAAATCTACATGTGGTGGAAGTAGGTGGCTTCAAAAAGGATCTAGAAATCCTTTTCTCTACAATACTGGATGAATCAACAGCCTGGCATGAGGTACAGACGAGGGCAGCGGAATCAAACTCCCTTATACATCAAATGGGCCAACAGCTGGGACAAAGGCACATACAGGAGTGGTGATGTGAAACACCCCAGATTCAAGAAATCAGCAAGACCATGGTGGTGCTCCAGCATGACTGCAACAACATGGCTGAAACGAGTGGAAGAGTAAAAGAATATATATATATATATATATATATATATATATATATATATATATATATATATATATATATACACACACACACATATACATATCTTTATATATATATATATATATATATATATATATATATATATATATATATATATATATCTTTTAAATTTGTTTATGGTCAAGTTTTGAATATATATATATACACACACACACACACACACACACATATATATACATATATACATATACATATATATATACATACATATATATATATATATATATATATATATATATATATATATATATATATATATATATATATATATATATATATATATATATACACGCACTGTATATTTGGTGTTAATTTGCTTCAGCTTTATATTACATTAATCTTAATCTTATTTCGGCCAGAGTTCTTTCGTCACACTTCTGTGACCTCATCAGTGGTCCTTTGTTTCCTTCTTTCTTATGTGTGTCTTACCTTGCTAACTATCAGCCATTTTGTATTTTGTATTCCTATTGTATGTGTCTACGCATGCGTGTCCTTCAATGTGTCTGTGTCTTTTGTAAGTGCATGTGTGTATGGGGAGTGTCTGTATCACCTATATTCTCTGTTAATACGTGTTCGTTTGTATTTGTTTTTATTTATTTATTTGTTCTTGTGTGTGTTTTTTTTTTGTTTTGTTTAATTAAATTTTGTTAACGTATGTAGTATTTAATTCCATTTGTTTATCTATGTATTGTATTATACTTTGTTCATATTATTATTGGTTTATGGACAACATGTTGTCACATGCTCTGGTTTGTGGTTTGTTAGTGGTGTGTGTTAGTGTTCCATTCTAGTTTCCTATTCAGGCTAGGTTTCTCTTCTATTATGTGTGTAGCTTCAGTAATTTGTCTAAGTGCTGCATCACTGCTATGTGTAGATAAGATTTTAATTTCTATGTTGGTGGTCTATAGTATAAGATGTACAGAGGGACGATGCAGAAATAAGACAATGACATATGTAGGCGAAACAGCAAGGAGCATAGGGGAGCGGGCAAACGAACTTTGGAGGGAACTTAAGGAAGGGAAGAACTCATCAGTTCTGTACCAGCACGCTGAGCAAGAACATAGAGGCTCAATCAACAACATAGAAATTAAAATCTTATCTACACATAGCAGTGATGCAGCACTTAGACAAATTACTGAAGCTACAAACATAATAGAAGGGAAACCTAGCCTGAATAGGAAACTAGAATGGAACACTAACATACGCCACTAACAAACCACAGCATGTGACAACATGTTACCCATAAACCAATAATAGGAACAAAGTATAATACAATACATAGATAAACAAATGGAATTAAATACTACATACGTTAACAAAATTTAATTAAACACAAAAAAACACACACACATGAACAAATAAATAAATAAAAACAAATACAAACGAACACGTATTAACAGAGAATATAGGTGATACAGACACTCCCCATACACACATGCACTTACAAAAGACACAGACACATTGAAGGACACGCATGCGTAGACACATACAATAGGAATACAAAATATAAAATGGCTGATAGTTAGCAAGGTGAGACACACATAAGAAAGAAGGAAACAAAGGACCACTGATGAGGTCACAGAAGTGTGACGAAAGAACTCTGGCCGAAATAAGATTAAGATTAATGTAATATAAAGCTGAAGCAAATTAACACCAAATATACAGTGCGTGTGTTTTTATTGGCTAAACTGGCAATATGACCATCCCCAAGTACAACAACATCTGTTTCAACACACGATTTCACATCAAAAAATCTTGCAAAACAAATATATATATATACATATATATGTATGTGTGTGTATATATGTATGTATGCACGTATGTATGTATGTATGTATGTATGTATAAACATGCATATATGGGTACAGGACGTCACCAACAGTGCAAATAACATAAAATACATAAACAAACGAGGGAAAACGAGTGAAATGCGTAAAAAAAAAAACGAGACAAAAATGTAAAACAGGACAAGTTTACACAGAGAAAGGACCCCGCGCTAAATTATGTGGACGTAAATGCACGAACATTGGTTGTCAAGCAATGGTGTGTGTGTGTGTTATTAATGTCCTGTTGCTTGTGTACCATTTCCCCCTTTTATGGTCCTTGTTTTCGTATACATTCGCTTGCTTCCTTCCAAAGAATCTAGTGCTCTTAGCTTAGATTTTCTTGGGGCCAGCCAGATTGGAGCAGTCTTGAGTGTAACTGGCTGAAATTGCAATGATGATTTAGAACTCGACTGACGATAGAAAGCTCCGAATGACCTATCCTTGTTTTTTCCTGTCTTTTTTTGTATCGTCTAACTGTCTGGATGTTTTGTTGTTGCCTGTTACATTCTTGTTCCATTTTTTGCTTTGTCTTTTTTTATACATACATATAGCGGTGTACGTACACTTTTGGTCACCTACATATATGTGTGTGTGTGTGTGTGTGTGTGTATGTGTGTGTTTGTGTGTGTGTGTGTGTATGTGTGTGTGTATGTATGTATGTATGTATGTATGTATATAGGATGGGCTTCTTCCAGTTTCTGTCTACCAAATCTACTCCCAAGGCTTTGGTCGGCCCGAGGCTATAGAAGACACTTACCCAAGGTTCCACGCAGTGGGACTGAACTCAGAACCATGTGGTTGGGAAGCAAGCTTCTTGCCACACAGTCACTCCTGCGCATATATATATATAACCTCGTGGATATCGTTGGCGATTTTTTCTTCCTCCATGTTCCCTTCTTTGGACTGTCCTATGTTTCCGACAAAGAGCTCCGCTCGAAACGTCAATTCTCTTTCTTTCCTTTCCCAACCGTCCAGTAACACAATCTGTATCACGTCCTCGCGTTGTTGTTTTTCTTTTTTGAACTTATATATATATATATATATATATATATATATATATATATATATATATATATATATATATACACACACATATATATATATAAACGCACATGCATACACAAGCACACACATACACATGCACACACTCGATGTTCAATTAACATTATCCTACTATGAGTCATCGTAAACGGAGCCGTAGCTAATCAACCTGAACTAACCACACCCCAGATACAAAATACACACACACACACACACACACACACACACAAGTTAAACAATATAGTTAAAGAAAATAACAAAGTGAAAGAGTTAAAACATTCCAGCTGTGACCGCTGCTACGTCATCTAATTCTTTGTAAAAGAAGGTATAGTGTGAGTTGAAGACAATGGTTCTGTTGAACTGCTACTTATAGCAGATCGTGAAGGATATTGATTATTGATCCACCAACGTGGACAGCAACAGCAAAAACAATTACAACAAACAATCGATTCAAAATATTTAACATGAAAATCGATAGAAATATACATAAACATTTGGATACAAAAGGTTCCTGGACTTGTTATATTTAACAAGAAATAACTTATTTACCTAAATTTTAACATCATCTCCTTCGAAATTGTGCAGCAATACACTTTTGGAATCTGGCCTGGAAGTCATTTTCCGTAAGCAAGTCGAAGACCTTCTGCAATTCGCTCTGGATCTCAGCAACAGTAAAAAAAACGACAACTTTTGAGCTGCCTTTTCATCTTGGGGAAGAGATGGAAGTCTGCAGGAGATAAATCTGGTAAATAGGGTGGATGCGGAAGCGTTACCATGTTGCTTTTGGTGAGAAACTCATGAGTGAGGAGAGCTCGGTGACAGGGTGCATTGTCGTCGTGAAAAATCTAATTCTTCACGCTCCATAAATCCAGTTGCTTTCGCTAAATGTCTTCCCTCTAACGCTTCAAAACATCGCAGTAGAACTCTCGATTTATAGTCTGGCCCTGGCGAACGAATTCTCGATGCACAATGCCACATTTTCAGGACTGACGCTCATGGCAGGTCTTCTAGATTACTCATCATCTTCCAGGAACGTTCTTCTACTTTTAAAGCACTCATGCCCCTCGAAACATTGCATACGACCCATTGCGTCGTCTCTGTAAACTTACTGAAGCACACTCAATGTCTCTGTAGTAGTCTTCCCAAGTTTAACGCAAAATTTCATGTTGGCTTTTTGTTCCAACTTCCTGTCCAGACAAAAATCGCAGACCGCAGTATACACATGATCGTAAAAAACACAAATTTCACAACTTGCGAAGTAAACACAGTGATGTCACTCGGCACACTGACCTGTGAAGGTCACTGCTGGCTTTCATTGAGCACGCAACTGTGTGCTGCTATTTGTTGACGCACAACAAAATAGGTCCAGGAACTTCTTGATACCACCTCATATATGACGAAACTTTACATTAAGGAGTGGAACGTACAATTTCTTCTAAGTCAGACTGTCTCGTGGCTCCAGCAGACAAAACGGAAAAGGTGTTGGCCTGGAGGATGGCAAGTTGAAAAATAAAAGATAAAGATAAAACATAAAAGATATATCAGGCAACGGGTAATTTCTACTATTTCTTGCCATAGATTATCATAGAACATTCTCATTTAAAACTGCCAATGGACCTTGCCTGTAACGTTAGTATTTATTCAATTATGCAACTGTGTAACGGATGTTCATTTCACTCAGATCCTTTTTTAAGCTTTGACAAACTGGAAAGTTCTAGTATCTTCGATTGGGGATATTTCTTCATTTTTATATTTTTCTGACTTTTCCCTCTCCGACGATGAAATGCCTATCTAATGGAATCCTTACTCAATATCATGATCCACATGCTTGGCTATTCTAGAAGCAGCATAAGAGACTCTATTTGTTTATATTTTCTATCTAAATTAAATGTTTTGCTTTTTCATTTTTTTGTAGTAAACTATGTTTATCTGCTCAAGGAGAAACCACTTATAGCCGAAACAAAACTGGCAGACCAATTTTGTTCTGGAAGTTCAGGCAGGAAAGGAATTGGGTGCTTTTAGAAGCCTGCATGTCTGCAGTTTTCTGAGGATCATGCATTGTTAGTTCTAGTTATGATCCGGGAAAATCGTTGGTGTCACCTTAACATTATGACAAAGTGTCAATTATTTATGAAAGAGAGGTCCAGAATATTATAAACCCTTGTTGAGTGGAGCACTATTTGTTTCATGAATAACATGTTTGTAAGACCAAGCAGAGACACTGCTTGCCTTTGTTCCTTTGCTCATGCAGTGACATACCTGAAAAGAGACAACCCTCAGGTCATTCGACCTTCGGGAGTTCAAGTACGTGTGTGTGTATATATATATATATACATACATACATATATATATATATATATATATATATATATATATATATATATATAAACACACACACACACATCACATACATACATACATACATACATACATACATACATACACAAGAGGGTGCTGAAAAATTCTTGGCTTTAAGGGTGTTGCGAAAGGCCTGGCTGGAGGCCCAACCTTCTGAGTTCTTTTACAGGGTTTAGATAAACTGAAGGACCTCTGCAATAAGTGTGTGAATAAAATCATGATTATCTAATCCTGTATTTTCTTTTACCCCCAAAACCAAGGACTTTTCAGCACCCCTCGTGGGTGGGTATGTATGTATGTATGTATGTATGTATGTATGTATTGTGGAGGTGCAATGGCCCAGTGGTTAGGGCAGCGGACTCGCAGTCATAGGATCGCAGTTTCGATTCCCAGATCGGGCGTTGTGAGTGTTTATTGAACGAAAACACCTAAAGCTCCACGAGGCTCCGGCAGGGGATGGTGGCGAACCCTGCCGTACTCTTTCACTACAACTTTCTCTCACTCTTACTTCCTGTTTCTGTTGTACCTGTAATTCAAAGGGTCAGACTTGTCACACTGTGTCATGCTTAATATCCCCGAGAACTACTTTAAGAGTACACGTGTCTGTGGAGTGCTCAGCCACTTGCACGTTAATTTCACGAGCAGGCTGTTCCATTGATCGGAGCAACTGGAACCCTCGACGTCGTAAGCGACGGAGTGCCAACAACAACAACATGTATGTATGTATGTATGTATGTATGTATGTATGTATGTATATATATATATATATATATATATATATATATATATATATATATATTGGCCTGCTCGCCTAGTCAGTGGAGTCACATTATTCAAAAGGTAAAACGATGCAAAGTGCATCGTGACTAACGATGTATAACAGCATCTGATAGTCTGGTTGATCACGTGATATATAACTATATGTATGTTAGGTCTTTATTAAGTTTCCACCAACAGTTTTTCCCTGACAAAGAATTGATGAACCCGTGGTTATAGTAGAAGACAATTGCCAATTGTTGCGTTTAGTGATATTGAACACAAAACCTTGTGGTTGTAAAACAAACTTCTAAATCACTGGGACATTTCTTAAATATTGAGTGTGAGTGATACATTGGTGAACATCACCTATGATTTACAAAAATTATACAGGTTGGAACATTTTTATCACTGGTCTACTCCTTCTAGTCTTACATTCAGCTAAACAATCACAGCATATCAATTTTTCCTATTTATTGTTGTTTTATGTTGTTACTATCTGAGTATAAAATGTATGGGTATTGTTTTGTTATCTCACCCCCATTAAAAAAAATCACCATTAAAAAATTGGGTTATTTCCCCACTAAAAATTGAGTTTATGTGGTGACAAGAGATTGGATTAAAAGGGTTATATTCTATTGATTCAATACTTCAACACATTGGCCTCCTCAATAGGTATGGTGTGATTTGTTATAAAAATGTTATCAGATTCAATAAGATGTTTCGTCTTTACACTTTTCATGTTTATTAATTTTTTTCTAATATTGAGGGCTAAACAATTTTTGTTAGTCGAGGGAGATAACCAAATGTACGGATATTTCTCATAAAACGGGGGAGACAACCCAACTCTTTATGGGGGTGAGATAACCAAAAAGTACCAATGTATGAAATCTATTTTGTTCAGTTTCCTGACACTTACATCAAGAATCCATCTTGTTAATATTTTAGACGTAAATCAATAAAGCAATTGTTGGGCCCAGACCAAAGTCTTGTTACATTAACAGTTTTTCCCAGGTGAGTGAAATCTTGAAGTTAATAGTGATGTATTTCATTTTTAATGTACCATATTTTAACGTGTATAAGGAACCCTTTTTGTCAAAGATTAGGTTAAAAAATATGGGAGTTTCTTATACATGAATAGTATTATAATCCTTTACAAAATATGTCCAAATTTTAAGCCCCCCAAATTAGGGGGTTCCTTACACACGTTAAAATATGGTAAATATTTTTGTACGGATTATTTGGGCAAACAATTTTGTATATTTTTATATGACTATGTATTTATGTATATTTCCTAACACACATGGGGAATTTGACTGGTGACTGTTGGTGCTGACACCTACAGTTGCTTTTTTAGTAAGAGAGAGAAAGAAAGAGAGTTTACTAAGAAATAGAAGGGAGGGTGAAGTTTCCCTTTAAGGGGAGAGAACCGCTCAGAGTTCATAATTTATTTTTGCTTTATTATTATTATTATTATGAGATATCTTTTTCTTATGAATGAGAGAACATATGAAATAATATTTCCATATCATTCATGTTTTTTCTTATTTTGAGTGTCCTAGTAGCCGTAGATGAAGTTATTTCACTCTTATATGGGCTTCTCAATACAGCATAACTCGAGATCATAAAACTAGTTGGTCTATGTCCATTTAAAACATTTAGGAATTATATACGATCGATTTTCTTTTCTTCCTTTGCCTTTTTTATCACATGCATTGTTTCGTCTTGGTATAAAAGATGGGCTACAGCAAATATTCTGCTTAATACCACAGATTTGCTTGTCAGTTGCTTGAGCTTAACCAGTTGTGCATATCCCTTTGTGGCTGACGATATGTGCATCTCTGATCACGAGCAGAAGTAGTTGGGGAGCATCATAGCCATATGTTGAGAGGAATTCTTTAGGTTTTGTTCATCATCCTTAAACAAACCTTATTCAGGGACCTTTTGTGTGGGATGGGCTACTCGACTTGAAGAAAGTTCTAACTGGGCCCCACCCGCAAGGTCATGTGCTGTTTATCTTGATATGACATCACCATGTTGCACACATATGGTTGTGATGCATGTGCCTGGTGTACCCTTAACAGATGGGTAGTCATGATGGGTATACTGGGCTTCGTATATTTGTACCCCAGTGTCACTTTGTTGGTATGCACTGCTCTCGCACCCAACAACAACAATAATAATAATAATATTAATAATAATAATAATAATCTTTTCTACTATAGGCACTTTGGGGGAACGGATAGTCAATTACATTAACACCAGTGTACTTATTTCATCAACCCCAAAAGAATGAAAGGCAAAGTCGACCTCGGTGGAATTTGAACTCAGAACTTAAAGACAGATGAAATGCAGCTAAGCATTTTGCCCGGCGTGCTTACGATTATGCCAACTCGCTGCCTTCTTCTTATTATTATTATTAATAATAATAATAATAATAATAATAATAATAATAATAATAATAATAATAATAATAATAATGTTGATGATGATAGTGATGATAACAATGAGATATTACATTAACATTACAAAAAATGTGGAGTTTTACATAAAAATCCATAACAAAACAAAATATTAATTATAACTGGTTTTCATTAGTGTTAATTTTGTTTTCCTCTTTCAGATTGGGTTGTCGTAATTTCACTTTTCCCTCTTATGACGCAGACAAACATGTAACTGAAATTCACCAATCAGTTTTCATAGCAGATGCTGCACTGTGTTTCTCGCATCCTATATATAGGTATGACGTTTTGTTGCATGTTTTACACATATTGCGTCTATTACATCTCTATATAATAGAACAAAAAAAGTTTGTTTATTAAAAAGATCGTAACATGAATTTGAATTTCTCTGTACCACATTTTAACAATAATCTCTCTCTCTCTCTTGATATATATATATATATATATATATATATATCAACTTTAAATAGAGCTCAAAATTGATCCGTTGAAAATTCTTTATTACAATAATAATAATAATAATAATAATGAAATTAACCTATGAACATTTCGATGGAACATATTATAAAATATTATAAAATGTTATAAAATATAGGATACTCCATCTCCTCAGGGTCCCATTATTATTGCTATCATTATTATTATTATTAGTAATATACAGCCAATAAAAACAGAAAACATTCTAATCCAATTTTCATAGTTTATTATTATTATTATTATTATTATTATTATTATTATTATTATTATTGTTATTGTAATAAAGTATTTTCAACGGATCAGTTTTGAGCTCTATTTAAAGTTGATATATATATATATATATATATATATATATATATACACAAAAACCCAACTCTGAGTATTTTGCTAAGATTGTTAACAGATACTATATTCTTTTGCCAAATTTTTGGTGTAAAAAAATATATTCAAACATATATATATATATAGATAGATGTCCACCCATTACTATCTTTTGTTCCTTCTCCCTTCTGCACCCTCCCTTTGTTTCTTTGCCTTATCCTCTCTCCTGACTCCCTTCTCCTCTGCCTGTTTGCTCCTACATGACAACAGGCCATTTTTCCTCACCTCTGTCTTTACTGGACGCGACACTTACTCAGCTGGATGTCATTTTTTCTTGCCTCCTGAGACATTTTTCTTTCTCTTTTTTTCTCTTCTACTATTTCCTTCCCTTGTACTAATTCTATATCCTTTCAAAATTTCTCCCAGGCATTACCCCTTACAGTGCATCTTGGCCCAACGGCCCTTAATGCTTGTCTTTGTCGATTGTTTACGTATTTTTCATTCGTTGGTGATGTCCAGTTCTTATTTTATATTTCTTGGTAATTCGTCCTGTACTTATCACTCATGTGTCTATATAATTTTCACTCGTTGGTGATGTCCTGTACTTGATGTATTATATATATATATATATATATATATATATATATATATATATATATATATATATAAATATAGCATTTTTTTGATGGCCAGATAACTGAAGAGATGGCGGCGTGGGTTTCCGCCCCAACATCCGAAACTTGGAGTTTTATCATGGCTAACGAATAATTGTCACATGTTATTTACATACACACACACACACACACACACACACACACACACACACACATACACACACACACACACACACACACATACACACACACATATAAATATATTACCCTTTTATTTTTTTCACTTGTTTCAGTCAATTGACTGCGGCTATGCTGGAGCACCGCCTTTTAGTCACAAGGCTTTGGTCAGCCCGAAGTTATAGTAGAAGAGAATTGCCCAAGGTGCCACGCAGTGGGACTGAACCCGGAACCATGTGGTTGGGAAGCAAGTTTCTAACTATACAGCCACTCCTGCGTCTATATATATATATATATATATATATATCCCCATCTTTCTCTTTTTCTCTCTCTCATTGCTCACACATGACCATTGTTCATCTTTCTTTTCCTGCATGGACGTTCAAAGGACTGGGCATTGTTTTTCTCTCTATCTTTTCTCTTTTCAAAAAAAATATTTCTCCTAGCTTTCACTATTTTCTTCTTGTTCTGGTCTAATGACCCTCCATGTTTATTTTCGTTTGATTTCCTTGTATGTCTCCACTGTCCTGTTTTTGTTCCCAACTTTGACACTCCATAAATCCTAAATTTTATTTTAGAAGTTATGGGAGCAACTGTCTTTGAAGACTTATATATATATAAATATGTATGTAGCAGGTCATCCCATAAGTTCTGTCCGATTTTACCTTTTTCAAAATTGAATGAAATTTAATAGTATTTTAGAATGCCTAATAGAATTTTAAATTATTTTTATGCATGTGTGTACATTTAAACTAATTAAATATTATTTTACTGAATAATAGAATTAAAATTTCTTTGATTAAAGCCCTTTCTAACATGGACGTATCCAAAGAGCATTTAAGGCACATAATGCTTTATGTATACAAAAAAGGAAACTCTGTGACTCGAAACATACACTCAATTTATGGGAAAGAATGCTTGAATGAAAGAACTTGCAGAAGATGGTTTGCAAAATTCAGAAGTGGAGATTTCAGTCTTGAAGATGAAGATCGAACAAGACGTCCATTTGAGTTTGATGATAAGCTCCTTGAGGCATTGAAGAAAATCCTGCATTATCAATTGAAGAATTGGCAACAAAGCTTAGTTCAAACCATACAACTGTTCATCGTCATCTTGAACAACTTGGAAAGGTTCCTAAACTTGGAAAATGGGTGCCTCATGAATTATCCGAAAGCAACCGCAAATCTCGAGTTGACATCTGCTCTTCTCTCCATTCTTGCAAACTCATTTCACCCTTTTTGGATAGACTTGTGACTGGTGACGAAAAATGGATCTTCTATCGAAATGTTAAACGTTGTAAACAGTGGCTTGGTAAAAGGGAAAAAGCTCAACAACAACCGAGAAGGGAACTTCATGGGAAAAAGGTTCTTCTCTCTATCTGGTGAGATTGCAAAGGAGTCATTCATTTTGAATTGTTACCACCTAATGCAACAATCATTGCTCAAGTCTACTGTCAGCAATTAGAGCGTTTGAACCAAGCTTTGAAGAAAAAAAGACCCACTTTAGTGAATTGAAAAGGAGTGATGTTTCATCAGGACAATGTGCGACCCCACACTGCAAAGATCAGATCACAGAAGATTGAAGAGCTTGGTTGGGAAAAAATTCCTCATCCACCCTATTCTCCCAACCTTGCTCTTTCAGACTACCATTTGTTTCGTAGTTTATAGAGTCATCTGGGGGACATAACTTTCGCAAGCCAGGAGGAGGTCGAAACTGACATTTCAGAGTTATATATATATATATATATATATATATATATATATATATATATATATATATATATATATATATATATACATACATACATATATATATATATATATATATAATTTAAAATTATAATACAGGGTATCAAGAGATACCACCACGCTGAAAAAATAGCAGTCAAATCCTGACTCTAAAATCACAATAAATGTCCGCATGGCACGATTAGCGAAGACGAAGACCAAATAGCCCGCCTAAACAACCTTTCGTGTGATCCGGACAGAATATCAGCGCAGTAAATACACTGATAAAATTATATTTATATAAATAAGGATAAGATCGATATTTAAAATATTGATCTTATCAAGTGGTCAGCATGGGAATAAAAACCATCAAAGGTAATAATTATTTAAAATTATAATACAGGGTATCAAGAGATACCAGCACGCTGAAAAAATAGCAGTCAAATCCTGACTCTAAAACCACAATAAATGTCCGCATGGCACGATTAGCGAAGACGAAGACCAAATAAACCAGTAAAAATAAAGATAATTCCAAATCCTGGATTTCTGGCTTTGCATAAATAATAATGCTCTGCCTTCATCAGTGGAATATACTCCAGTACATAAATACAAATACATGTATATAAACAGTATACTTACATATACGGACGTATACATACATATATATGCACGTATGCACACGACTAGCTTAAATAGCCCGCCTAAACAACCTTTCGTGTGATCCGGACAGAATATCAGCGCAGTAAATACACTGATAAAATTATATTTATATAAATAAGGATAAGATCGATATTTAAAATATTGATCTTATCAAGTGGTCAGGATTTGACTGCTATTTTTTCAGCGTGGTGGTATCTCTTGATACCCTGTATTATAATTTTAAATAATTATTACCTTTGATGGTTTTTATTCCCATGCTGACCGCTTGATAAGATCAATATTTTAAATATCGATCTTATCCTTATTTATATAAATATATATATATATATATATATATATATATATATATATATATATATATATATATATATGTATGTATATATATATATATACATACACATACAAATATGTGTATACATACATACATGCATGTATATATTTATGTATATATATATATATATATATATATATATATATATATATATATATATATATATATATATATATATATATATATTATTATATGTATTTATTTTCTCCAAGTAAAAAATAACTCGGATAAACTCCCTGAGGAGAAGTTTACATTTTTAACATCGCCGATTCCTATGGATCGCATAAATTGTAATTCTTCGAAACATATGTCGGAATAAAAGTATGCAGCTATAATATGCGTTTACTCCATTCTTTAAATATATATATATATATATATATATATATATATAGATAGATAGATAGATAGATAGATAGATAGATAGATAAATAGATAGATAGATAGATAGATAGATAGATAGATAGATAGATAGGTAGATACGTATGTATATATATATACATATATATATATATGATATCTATGTATATATATACATAGATGCATGTATATATATATATGCATACATATATGTATATATGTGTTCATATATATATATATATATATGTACATATATATATATATATATATATATATACATGTATATATATGCATACATATATATATATATATACGCATATATATACATATATGTATATATATACATATATATATACACATACATGTATGTGTGAGTGTATATATATATATGTACATATATGTATATATATATACATACATATATACGCATATATATACACATACATACATGTATGTATGTAAGCGGACGTTAAACGACGACGACGACGACGACGATATATATATATATATACATACAACTCTCTATATAAAAATATATTGAGTACTTTATTACAAAGTAGTGTTTCAAAACTGAGAATATCCGAACTGTTTGTCTTATGTAAGAAAGACTAAAGATTAATAGAGCTGTTTTGTATGATAGAATGGGTAGAGATTGCAGCCAGGGTTTTTATCAAAAAGTATTAAAATGGAACCCCTGTCTTCAAAATTGTAATATTTTCACGTATTAAATATTTCATATTTTCCCAATCAAGAGATCGAATTAAAAATATGATGTACAGAAGGAAAGAAAGAACTGCAGTCAATGTACCACGTGAGTATACTGACCATAAAATAGCTTCTGTTTCTTATAAGACATCACAACATAAACATATAAATGATTCTACAAACTTGGTAACAACCCTTAAATGATTATCATCACGCTACTATTGTGAAAATGTTCCAGTTATTTCAACAATTTCTTGTATAAAGAAATACTTCATGTTAAGACTCTGATGAAACAATGGGATGTCGGATTGGTTTTCAGCCCATGGTGCACATATCCTTACAGCTGAAGGATATATATTCAAAGGGGCTGGTACTTACACAAAAGATATTTAGTATTATGTATACACAGTGCCAAAATTTCAGATCTTTTGCTCAAACCATAATTTCCTTGAAATATATTTCTTAATTTTTTTTCTAAGCAACATGATAATGTAATTAGATATGTTAATTTATGCAAAACAAGATACTTCTTCAAAATATCGTTTAGCTTATTTTGTAATTGATTTTGTCTCAAAAAAAAAAAAAAAATTCTTGTTTCAGTTTATAAAGATAAAAATACCATGATGCCATATGGAGAAGATTTGTCTGAATATGGAGACAATAAAGAAATGAAGAAAAATTTGAAACCAGGCCATATTTACATGGATTCCTTCACGTTTGGGGGTGGTTGTTGTTCTCTTCAAGTTACATTTCAAGCTGCCGATATAAAAGAAGCTGCTTATCTCTATGACAATCTGGTACCTCTTACTCCAATAATGGTAGGTATAACTTTATTTATCCTTTTGTTAAGATATCAACAGAAATCATATTTTCAGTAGAGCTTAGATTCTGAAGTTTAATAGAATACTACATTGTTAACTATTCTAAACCAGGCATTTAACTGTACATTATTAACATATTCTGTCAATATAGACCGCCCTACAAAATATGTTGCACTGTTAACAAATATTATACTGTCAGTATAAACTAGAATATCAGCATAAACTATACTGTTTATATATATTGCCAACATATACCATACATACTGCCAACAGCTAAATACTTTTAACAGTCGTTATATTATCAACATTGACTACACTGTCAAACTACACAGTCAAACAACATAATGTGACCATAAAGTAGACTGTCAACATACACATGTGCATGCACGCACACACACACACACACACACACACACACACAGAGAAACACATGCACACACACAGAGTAGACTGTCAAGACACACACACACACACACACACACACACACACATACACACACACAAACAAAGCATGAGTCATGTGATTGCTTATAAGATATTTGGCTACACCACCTTACGTATGCTTCATTAACAAAGAACGATTATTTGCTGCACAATCAAAATGTATTAACAGTTATCGTCAAGCTAACATGGCAGTCCAGAAAAGTGGGACGAATGCTGCTGTTGATTAGCTCCAAGAAGCCATCGCCTCTAGCTAGCTATGTGACACACGAATCTGTGTCCATTACAACCTTCAAACAGGAGAGGTCATCAGCTTTCCTATGCTGGATCAAGCATCCAGAGACTAGTTTCGAGATATTTGCCCCTTATCAATGTGGAGTAGCCAAATCCAGCACGCATCGCTAGGCAATGGCCTCTTGGAACTAATCAACGGCAGCATTTGTCCTATTTTTCTGGACTGCCATGTTAGCTTGGCGATAACTATTAATACCCAGTACTGCTGTCATAGTCTCTTTTAGAAAGATTTAGAAATAACAATATTTTTAGTTTTGAAAACCTGTAGATGTGTTCCACTGAATATATATAAACCTTCAAACAGTCAACAGTGACACCTGCTGGGTTTGGCTACTCCACATTGATAAAGGGCAAATACTCTGAAACTAGTCTGTTGACACTTGAACCAGCATGGGGAAGCTGATGCCCTCTCTTGTTTGAAGGTTGTAATGGACTGCTGCCGTAGTATCCTTTAGAGCAGGGGTTTTCAAACTTTTTGACTTGCGGACCCCTTTATATTTCAGGCTTTACCTTAGGGACTCCCTTATAAACGCTTATGAAATTTATACATAAATATTTGCTTAAAATAACATATATTTTTACATTTATTTATTTAACAGTTTTTAACAAATAGGTTTATTGTCAATTAAAAGATTTCGATTAAAAACCATATATAAAATCAAATTGCCCATAAAAAGTATTTGCTGTCCACGGACCCCCTGTCTTGTCCTTGCGGACCCCCTGTGGTCCGCGGACTACAGTTTGAAAACCCCTGCATTAGAGAGATTTAGAAATAATAATATTTCTATTTTCAAAATGTATTATCTAATCATCAAACCTTATTCGTAACATTATTGGATTATTGAACGGCAAAGGGATAAGCACCAACTACAACCAATAATGTTATATGTAAAGGCTACATGTTTCTGAAGAATTAAGAATGCATTTTGATTATGTAATTTACACACTGTAATTAACGATCATTCTTTGTTAATGAAGTGTACGTAAAATAGTGTAACTAAATAATTGATAAACAAAACATTTGTTTTGTTTTGCTTCCATATGTATTTTGTGACATGCACAAAATACGTTTTCATACCAAATGATACGAAGAAAATAACATAAATGGGAATAAACATGAAGTGCTTAAATACTGGTTATTTTTCAAGCAATTTAAGTTTCAAATTGCACTGCACATACAAACTTAAACTGTCTTTAAACTTTATTATAGAATATATAACACACTGTGTTGTATGAAAATAATGAGACAATTTGGCACAACTGACTGGGTATTCAGTTTGTTTTGTCAACAATACTTTTTGGTGTGTGCAGAACTATAAACAGATAGGAAGAATAGAGAAAGAGAGGGTGAGGGAGAGACATTAAAATTTATCAACTGAACTCTTCATAGACATAAAGAGAAATATGCTCAACAGAGAGGGAGAGAAAGAGAGAGAGGGTGAGAGAGAGACATAAACAGCATAAACAGAATGGGAGAGACAGAGACAGAGAGACAGAGACAGAGAGACAGAGACAGAAATAGAGTGGGAAAGAGAGAGAGAGAGAGAGACATAAACAGAGTGGGATATATTTCATCATCATCATCATCGTTTAACGTCCGCTTTCCATGCTAGCATGGGTTGGACGATTTGACTGAGGACTGGTGAAACCAGATGGCTGCACCAGGCTCCAATCTGATTTGGCAGAGTTTCTACAGCTGGATGCCCTTCCTAACACCAACCACTCAGAGAGTGTAATGGGTGCTTTTAAGGCCCGTCAGGCGGTACTGGCAACGGCCACGCTCAAAATGGTGTATTTTACGTGCCACCCGCACAAGAGCCAGTCCAGGGGCACTGGCAACGATCTCGCTTGAAAGTCCTTACACATGCCACAGGCACAAGTGCCAGAAAGGCGACGCTGGCCACAGGTGCCATCACGATTTCACTTTCGCTTGCTCCAACAGGTCTTCGCAAGCCGAGTGAGAGATAAACAGGGTGCGATAGAGAGAGAGAGAGAGAGAGAATTATATTATCCCATCTATTCCTCATAGTATTAGATGTAGATTATGTAATAACTTCTTTCTATAGATTTATAGAGAAAATATTGTGTTACATTAATTCTAACTCCAAAGGTAGGATCATTAAAGCATCGGAAGAAATTCCCTGTTGTATTCCTTCTAGTATTTTGTTTTTTTTGAGTTCGAATATCATCAAGGTCAAGTTTGCCAGTTATCAATTCTGGGTTGATGGTATAAAAATAACAGACATTGATTGTATCAGACATTCTGCCATCAAGATTCTTTGCCTTATGCCTAAAGCAGAAACCATTATACACACCTCTAAGTTTAAAATTTCATTTTTATCTTTAATTGCTTATTATACATTGTTTTATGGTGTTTCATGTAATCTTTAATGAATGAATTTTAAGAATTTCAATTTCCAGTTAGCTCTAACAGCAGCTGCTCCAGTTTATCGAGGACTTTTGTCTGATACAGACTGTCGTTGGTGTGCTATTTCTCAGTCTTGTGATGACCGTACCAGACAAGAACTGGGTTTAGAAGTAAGTTTCAATATATCTACTTCACTGTAAAATAAAAACTGTGAAAGAAATACATAAAAATATCCTCCCTAACTGCTTAGTAAAAGTCATTTAAAATTATCATCCTCATCATTATCATCGTTTAATGTCTGTTTTTCCATGCTGGTATGGGTTGGACGGTTTGACAGAGGACTGGCAAGTCAGCAGGCTGCACCAGGCTCCAGTCTGATCTGGCAAGGTTTCTACAGCTGGATGCCCTTGCTAATGCCAACCACTCTGAGAGTGTAGTGGGTGCTTTTTACATGCCACCGGCTTCGGAGCCAGTCAGGCAGCACTGGCATCGACCACATTTGGATGGTGCTTTTTATGTGTCACTGGCATGGGAGTAACTCAGGGGGCACTGGCATCGACAACATTCAAATGTTGCTTTTACATGTCACCAGACTAGAGATGTCTTTTAAGGTGTCTTTTAAGACGTCTTTTATTAAGATGTCTTTTATTAAGACATCTTTAATTAAGATGTCTTTAATTGCCTGTAAATATTCGGCAGGATTCACAAGATTGGGTTTTAACTAAGAGTCTCTAGCTGCTCTACCTTCCAGTCCCCACTAAATGGTAACAATATACTATTTTCCACTTGTTAGTGATGTGTGCTTCCAGAATAGATATGTCTCGTCAGGAAGTATTTTTGAGAATATTTAACTAATTTTTCAGTTATTTCAATTTCTTTTGTGAGAAGTGGACAAATATATTGTTTCCATGTCATAAATAGTAGCATATCTTTGTGCTTTTGTGCCATCATTCTTACTTAATAATATCTTCTCTTCATGTCAAAAACAGCAGCTTATTCTTGGAACTTTGAGTTGTTTTGACTTTATATCTTCTCCTTTTAGCCTTTGACAAACGGTAACATTTTGATGAAGAAATCCCGTTTTGATACAGTAAGCAGTTATCTCTCTGTGAGCGACCAATTTTATAATGATTATGATTTCAGTTATGACCGTGAGCAGTATGAATTACTGAAAGCTGAAGGTATTTAGAAATTCTCTAAAAACATAAAAATAATTCTTAATTCATTTTATATAAAAATATTATCATTGACCAGTTCTCAGAATTAATTAACACAGTTCCTTTTACTTTGCTACTGTGTTGTAAATATTTAATCATAATTTAATTCATTAAACAGTTACGGCATCCATGACTTCTGTTAACCATTAAAAAATTCACAGAAACTATTAACTTCATTCACCCATTTACTACTTGGTATCAAAATTTTCATTGTGTTGTTTGTAACCTGGTCAGTGATGAAGATTTTGGCACTCAATAATAAATGACTTAGTGAAGTTAAAAACAGTTTCTCTAAAATTTGAAGGCACATGGCTCAGTGGTTAGAGCATCTGGCTGCAATCTTGAAGTAGTGAGTTCAATTCCCAGACCGGGTTGCGTGTTGTGTTCTAGAGCAAGACATTTATTTCATGTTGCTCCAGTTCACTCAGCTGTAGAAATGAGTTGTGATGTCACTGGTGCCAAGCTGTATTGGATCCCTCTGCTTTTCCCTTGGATAATATCGGTGGCCTGGAGAGTGGGAGCTGGTATGCATTGGCGACTGCTGGTCTTCCATAAAAAAAGACCATGTCCAGACTTGTGCCTCAGAGAGTAACTTTCTAGGTGCAATACCATGGTCATTCATAACCGAAGTGGGTCTTTACTCTATATGTATGTATGTACGTATGTATGCATAATATATACATATATATATGGACAGTAGATTGTGCATGGCTAAGTGGTTAGAGCACTGGGCTCACAATCATGAGGAAGTGAGTTCAATTCCTGGACCAGGCTGTGTGTTGTGTTTTTGAGCAAGACACTTTATTTATATAGTCTTCCTCAAACCACCTTGCCCAGACTTGTGCCTTGGAGGGGTATTTTCTAGGTGTATTCCTATGGTCATTCATGATCGAAGGGGGTCTTTGCCTCTTTATGAATGGTTGGCATATGAGTATTGTAGTTTCAGCACAATCTTTAGATCAAATCACTTGCCATACAAGAACAACCGCCATTCCAATAATTCAGGGCTATTATACAACTCTTCTATATTCTGTGTCTAGTTTTAAGAATCATTCCAAAAATTTATAATTTTGTTTGAGATAATCGACAATGTGTTCAAATTTTATAGAATTTTTACAAAATACGTCACCTGTCCTATGTTTTCATAGGGAAGTTTCTGGATTTGGATAAGCTTGTATGCCATGAGAAGAGTAGATTATTGAGATTGTGGAAGTAGCATTTTTATTTCTAAGAGAAATAGAACAGTTTCTCTCTCTCTCTCTCTCTCTCTCTCTCTCTCTCTCTCTCTCTCTCTCTCTCCCTCTCTCTCATACACAACTTTTGTTATATTCAGGGAGACAGTGCGAAAGAAAAGGAGCGAGGTGAGGAAAAAAAGAAGGTGCAAGATTAGGAGTAAGGGAGAGGAGAGGGGTAGAGAGATGGGTGGGAGACAAGGGATGAAAGAGAACCAGGAAAGAGTTTGAGGAGCAAGAAATTGGGGTGTTGAGGGAAATTAATAGGACAAGACCTACATCATCATCATCATCATCATTTAGCGTCCATTGTCCATGCTGGCATTGGCTGGACGGTTTGACCAGGGCTGATAGGCTGGAAGGCTGCACCAGACTCCAGTCTCATTTGGGATGGTTTTCTACTGCTGGATCCCCTTCTTAATGCCAACCACTCCGAGAGTGTAATGGGTGCTTAGAAGAATAGAATGATTATATAAAGGGGAAGGGGAATGGAGAGGAGTTGGGGGTCTTATAGTCGAATGAATGCGTGTATATGAATATTTAAAACTGTGTGTGTGTGTGTGTGTGTGTGTGTGTGTAAAAGTTAGTTACAGCTGTGAAGGTAGGTAACTCTGTACAGGGGACATAAATTTGTAGGTAAACTAATTGACTGGAAAGTAGTAACATATTCTGGCTTTAACTCATTGATGGAGACCAGAATAAAAGTAAAATATTGCTTGTATATTTATATTTTTTAGAGACATAAGGATAAAATCACTTTAATGATTTTGTCAAGTAGTCAGCGTGAAATAAAAACCTTGCAGGTAATTTTATATACTAAATTTAGTATATACATAATCATATTAAAGGGATCGGATTATCCGTTCCAACATGCTAGAGAAAGATACCAAATGGCACCAAAAGCCACCTTATTTCTCCTTCAGCACAGGTTGTAAACAGGCTGATGAAAAATAATAAATACAACTTTCTAGTTAATTGTATGTATATATATATATATATAAATGGAACAAAAACGCAATAGAGGGCATTAAAACGTTCGGACAGATGGATGACACAAAGGTGGACAAGAAAAACAACAATTAGAAGGACAGGCAAAGAAAGATGAGTCATTTTTGGCTTTCTTTCATCAGTCAAGTACCAGAAGTCATGACTATTTCAGACAGTTACACTTGAGATGGTTCGATCTGGTTGTCCCCCAAAATGTCCAAGCTAAAAGCATTAGACTCCTTTGTAAGAAAGCTAGCGAATGTGTACGGCAACAGAGACGAAAAAAAAAAAGATAAAAATCGGAGAACATGGTACACAATTACGATTACAACAAGAAATAACAACAGG
The DNA here is from genome assembly GCF_046866305.1 of Octopus bimaculoides. Taxonomy (NCBI): domain Eukaryota; kingdom Metazoa; phylum Mollusca; class Cephalopoda; order Octopoda; family Octopodidae; genus Octopus; species Octopus bimaculoides. The sequence goes on along the minus strand of NC_142954.1, from coordinate 12,897,030 downwards.
CGTCTTTTGACTGAGAACAATTCAGATTTAGCTGGCGTGTATGAAGTAAAAGCCTAAAGGCAGGAACATAGGAGATGGACACAAGACGTGTTGACAGTTGGCAATCAGGCCAAGAAAGAAAGATCAAGGCTGGCCGGACACCGGTTACGTGGAAGGAGGAGAGATGGGCAGGGGACAGCAGGATTGGAGGATTAGAAAAATATCAGACAAAGAGAAAGGCGCAGGGGAGATAAACAAATGGGAAATAGTGGGAATTAACGAAAGAGAGGGCCAAGAAATGTGAGAGAGGGGGAGAGAAAGGAAGAAAAATGAGAGGAGGAATAAAAGATAAAGAGTCGTACAAAATTTAGATAAGTGTGTGTGTGTGTGTATAGTGGCACTCCGTCGGTTACGGCGACGAGGGTTCCAGTTGATCCGATTAATGGTACAGTCTGTTCGTGAAATTAACGTGCAAGTGGCTGAGCACTCCACAGACACATGTACCCCTTAACGTAGTTCTCGGGGATATTCAGCGTGACACAGAGTGTGACAAGGCTGACCCTTTGTATTACAGGCACAACAGAAACAGGAAGAAAGAGTGAGAGAAAGTTGTAGTGAAAGAGTACAGCGGGGTTTCGCCACCATCCCCTGCCGGAGCCTTTTCGAGCTTTAGGTGTTTTCGCTCAATAAACACTCACAAAGCCCGGTCTGGGAATCAAAACCGCGATCCTATGACCGCGAGTCCGTTGCCCTAACCACTGGGCCATTGCGCCTCCATGTGTATAACAGCATAGATGTTTTAAATTGATAATTACAACTACAGTGCTTTACGAAGGTAGGTAATTCTGTACAGGGGACGTAACTCTTTTGGTAAACCGATTGACTTGAAGGCAATAACTTATTCTGGCTACAAACCCAATGATGGAGACTGGAATAAAAGATCATGCGCGTGCATATGTGTGGGTGTGCGTGTATGTGTGTGCATTTGTAGTATGCAGTTGTCGGTCTCGCGAAGCCATGAATCTGCACCCAAAGAAATTGTGTCAGCTGCTGATGGTGGCGCAGCGTCTGTTGTGGCTGTAGAGGCCCACACAGGAGTGACAGCCATGCATACAGCAACTGCATTTGAAGGAGCTCTCTGCCGGTGCTACTGGTTTTTTCTTCCGTCGAGTGTGGTTTTCTTTGACTGCAAGTTCCTGTTTTTCTTCCCCTCACTTCATCCCCTTTCGCAGTATTTGCCTCCAGCGTGGGCAAACATTTGCGACCTCCTCCCATATCAGGTTATCCAAATCTATTGACATCATATCTCTCTTGCAGACGTCCTCGTGCTCTTGTACAGGAGATCTTTTGGGATCCTTCCATCTGATATGTGATGTACATGTGTGTGTATGTGTGTGTGTTTGTGTGTGTGTATGTGCATGCGTGTGTATGTGCACCTGTCAGTGTATGTGTGTGTGCATGTTTGCGTGCGTGTGTGCATATGTGTATGTGCATGGATGTGTATGTGTGCGTGTATGCTTGCCAGTGTCTGCCTGTGTTAATCAGTTTCCTCGTAAAAGTATGCAACCATTTTATAAATTATTAAAACTGATTAAAATATTTGATAATTAATCAGGTGTTGATGAAATGATGTCCAAATACGTTGCCCAACTCCTGGTCAGAGACCCAATCGTTTTATTCAAAGAGAAGATCAATCAAGACATAATGAATGATATGGATCACATTCAGGTAAAATATATTTGTTCAATTCTTTTGATAATTTACAAATAAATCTATGGGAGTTATGATGCCAGAAATTAATTCTATAATGGATAAATTTTTTCCTTTTATGGGCCTTCAATGCTTGGTCTTGGGTTCAATCTCACTCTGTAGCAGTTTGTGCAAGTGTTTTCTACTATAGCTTTGTGAGTGGCTTAGATAGACAAAAACTGAAAGCATATCATGTATCTATCTGTCTGTCTATCTATTCTTGTGTGTGTGTGTGCACATGTACGTGTGTGTGTGTGTTTGTATGTATATATATTTGAGTGATTGTGTGTCTTTTTATTGATGTTTGTATCCATCATTGCTTGACAACCGATGTTTGTTTCTTTACGTCCTTGTAATCTAGCAGTTTGGCAAAAATAACCGGAGTAAGTACCAGGCTTTGTCTGCAGTCCAATGACTAAAACAAGTAAATGATAAAATATAAGCACCTAAATTATCAACAAATAGCATTCTCTTTATATAAAGAACTGATGTATAAATATCAAAGAAAACAGTCTACGATGATTAAGGACTTAATCACTAACAGGTCGTTAAAATCCGACAGGTTAATACATTGCATGAAATCCAAGACCGACTTGTATGCATAGACATAATTGGCTAAAACAATATTTAAGGGTAACATGTTTAGCATAAAAGTAGAGAAGCATAAATTTCACATGTAGTTCAACAGTTAATGGTGACAACAGTGGAAAAGAGGATAAGAAAAGACACTAAAAGCAGCTTTTGTACAAGTATAGGTTCTGATGGGTGTTTTGACATATTTTAACGAGTATGCTAAAAATGAATGAGCAATTAATCTTAAAATGATGTCCTGTGGTAAGAAGCTTGCTTCCCAACCACATGATTGCAAGTTCAATCTCACTGCGTGACACCTTGGGCAAGTATCTTCTACTATAGCCTTGGGCCGACCAAAGCCTTATGAGTGGATTTCGTAGATGGAAAATGAAAGAATCCCATTGTATATATATATATATATATATATATAGCTTGCTTCCCAACCACATGGTTCCGGTTTCAGTCCCACTGTGTGGCACTTTGGGCAAGTGTCTTCTGCTGTGGCCTCAGACCGACCAAACCCTTGTGAGTGGATTTTTAAAATGAAAACTGAAAGAAGCCTGTCGTGTATATATATATATATATATATGTGTGTGCGTGCGTGTGTGTGTGTATTTGTCCCCATGCAATCGCTTGACAGCCGATGCTGGTGGATTTACGCCCCCGTAACTTAGCAGTTCGGCAAAAAGAAAAGATAAGTCCTGGGGACAATTTCTTCGACTGAAACCCTTTAAGCTGGTGCTCCAGCATGGCCGCAGTCAAATGAGTGAAACAAGTAAAAGAATAAAAGAATGTATAATAATTAGCTTGTATGTTTGTTCACTATCACACAAATCAGATAGTGTTCGAATGAGAGTTTGTAAAAATGACAAATAGAGAGTGAGTGGACATTAGAGGTAATACAAATATTATTGATGAGATGAAGCGTTTATCACTTCTGCCGACCAGCAAACAAGGAAAGAACAGAAAGCTTTATTTAAAATTAAAGTCGGTGTGACAGAGATTGCAGTGGTTGGAGTAGCAGGCATTTTAAAATCAGTTTTAAGGAGAAAACTACTGCCACCATCAAGGGAACTTCCTTTTTGCATTTATTTTGTAAAGGGTTACATTAAATAAGAATAAAGATAGAGTATAATGATTATTACTTAATTAGCTGCTAAATGAAAAGTAGTTTGGGTAAAAAATTAGAATTTTTTAAACATAGAAATTACAAAAAGCAAAAATATATAATTTTAAATTACTAGTATTTGATTATGAATTAACGAGTAATTTTTTAATACAATTTTCAAAAGTATCGTTAGCTTGGTGTTTCATTTCTCTGGGTACGGTTATCTCTGATATTTACTGTCTATCATACTTACATTCTACTCTAGTAAATGTCAAAGATCACTTTAGGATTCGCTTTTTCTTTATTTAAGGATGCAGCAATTATAATAAATCTGACTAAACACTTATTTCTCATATATAGAAAAACCAGTGTCTATTATGCAAGAGAGGTGTTGCCTTTTGATTTACATAACCAATAATGTGCATTATATGCGATTATATATTGCATACAAATAAATACAGTATATTGTATTAAATTGTTGTATATGTTCTATATCAGTGGAAAACCTTGTTTAACATTCTGTTTTAAGGCCGTCATTGGTAGTAATTGGCAAAGCCTGAAACTGAAACTTCCTGACGAGAAATCTGGATGGAAAATAGAATTCAGAACAATGGAGGTAACATTTTACTAGAGACTGTCTCCGTAAAAGATATTTCCGTATGCTTCATTGTATATAGGTGCAGACATAGCTTTTTGGTGTAGGCTTCATATCAGCATGGTTATGAGTTCAATCTCACTGCAAGACTCCTTGCAAGAATATTTTCTAATTACATTGGGTTGATTGATACTTTGTAAGTGGAATTTGGTGCAGTTTGATATATTCTTCGACTTGTTTGAACCATCGGACAGCAGCCATGCTAGAAGAAACAATTTTAAAGATTCAATCAATCATATCAACTCTAGAACTTATTTTTTTAATTCTAGAATTTATTTCTTGATCTCCATAAACACCAGCAACAGTTTCTAAGGTGTAAAGGCAAGCACAAACACAAGCCCCCCCCCCACACACACACACACCACACATGACAGTTCTGTCTGCCACATTTCCCATCTTAATATCTCCCCCATCCATGATATAACATACTTTCTGTTACAAGCACAAGGTCTAAAATTTTTAGGGCAGGGGTAGTC
>NC_142954.1:12879990-12887490 GCF_046866305.1 Octopus bimaculoides | reverse complement strand
AGCGACTCATTCATGGCTGCGAATATTAATTAAGGCTCGATGATAATAAGTTAATTAATACATTTTCCTGTTCTAAATCAAATCAACAAACACTTCTGAGTAAACGAATGGAGCCGCTATGTCAGAGGTTTCCAACTGGAGTGTCACAACACTCTAAGGTATCGCACACAGCATTTAAGGACATCCACTAGAGCTTATATTTTCTCTATTGGAGTAAAACAAGGGGTGTCATGTACATTAAGTGTAAGGGGAAGGGCGATGGGGTCACAGAAACAGTGGACACCATTACTGTCTCTTACAATATACAAACATGTAAATTTACATAGTGAAGGTACGTGGTCAAGTGGTTAAGGTTTTCGGCTATCGATCGTAATATCGTGGGTCCAATTACTGGAATGGGCAGCATGTTATGTCTTTGAACAAAACACTTCATTTTACATTGCTCAAGTCTGCTCAGCCGTTGACAGTTACTAACCAAATGCTGGCACGTCTCTCACTCTCTCTTTCTCTCTCTCTAGTTGTTGTATCCTTGATATCCTGCTCGGTCAAATAGTGGGGGAGTTGAGTGGGTGATATCTGATCGTGACCATATGGACACCAAAAATAGTTAGCAAAAGTATGGTCATCAACCCATATTCGTTCGTGGGTATCGGCTGACTCCACATTTACCCGATACTAAATCTATAACTGCACTCCCTTTATTATTATTATTATTGTTCAGTAGTTTTATTTTTATAATGTGCTTTCACTTCACTACCGAGCGCAGCTCTGTGCGCCTTGGGTATGTGATGTGGTTTGCTGTGGTGCTCTTATGGTTACTGTATTGAAAGTGTTTTGCGTAGGATGTGTGCAGTGCCCAGTAGTGCAATTTTCTGTATGTTATATATATTTGTAAGTCCTGGTGTTTTTGTTATGTATTTGTCTGAATATTTTTTTTATTATACCTAAGGCACCTACTATGATAGGAATTGTTTCTGTTTTTAGATTCCACATTCGAGTTACCTCTATTTCCAGATCTTTGTATTTTGAAAGTTTCTCCATTTCTTTTAGGGAAACGTTGTCATCTGCTGGTATTGATACATCAATTAGAAAGCATTTTTTTCCTTCACGATGTTTGTCAACTATATCTGGTCCATTGGCCTTAATTTCTCTATCTGTGTGTATTGGCATATCCCGGAGTATGGCTGCTTTCTCGTTTTCTGTGACCTTTTCTGGCGTGTGTTTATACCATCTTTTTTCTGTTGTTATTCCATAGTGTTGGCATAGCTTCCAGTGTATATAGGTCCCAGCTCTGTCGTGTCTATGAATATATTCCTTCTTAGCCAGGACAGGGCAACCAGAAACAATATGATTTATTGTTTCTTGTCCATCGCCACATATTCTGCAGTTACTTGTTATGTTTCTTTTCATTATATGTTTTTGGTAATTTCTGGTGGGGAGGCTTTGGTCTTGTGCAGCAATTAAAAATCCTTCAGTCTCTGCTTTGAGTCCTGAGCTTCTCAACCATTGCTGGGATTTTCATCATCATCATCATCAACTTCATTATCATTATTATTATTTCTTTTTTTTTTTTTTTGTCAACTAGAATTTACCAGTTGTGAAGTAACCCATAAAATTTACTCCCTGATGACTTTAAATGAAATCATGAATGGAAAGGTAAGAAATTATTTCAAATAAACCCCAAAACACTTACTTGATTTTGTAAATTCTAAAATTAAAAAAAAATTGCTTTGTATCAATAACAGCTTTAAAATTATATCAAGTAGAAGGGAGTTTTCTTTTATGATTTTACTTGTTTCAGTCGTTGAACTGTGGCCATGCTGGAGCATCACCCTGGCGGGTGTAGTTGAACAATTCGACCCATGTATTTAATTGCTCTAAGCTTGGTGTCTATTCTATTGTTCTTTTGCCAAACTGCTAAGTTAGCGGACATAAGCAAACCAACAAAGAAATACATACATACGCATGCATATACATTCGTACACAGCTGGATTTATAGGGGGCAAGTCCAGGTTTTTGTGCATGTGATTAAAACACTCACACACGCACACGCGCGTGCACATGCACACACACGCACATACACACACTCATTCATATACACAAACACACAGACACTTGCTCTGTGTGTATGTGTGTGTGTGTGTGTATATATATATATATATATATATATATATATATATATATATATATATATGTATGTATATATATATATATATATAAATATATATATATATATTTGTATATATATATATATATATGTATATATATGTATATATATATATATATGTATATATATATATATGTATATATATATATATATATATATGTATATATATGTATATATATATATATATGTATATATATATATATATATATATATATATATATATATATATATATATATATATATATGTATATATATATATATATGTATATATATATATGTATATATATATATATATATATATATATATATACACACATATTTGTACATACATGTATATATGTACATATATATATATATATAAGGATTTACTTTTTGTAATGAGATAAAAAAACCAAGGCTGTGTATAATATAGAACATTTATAAATATATAACATTTATAAATATATATAAATGAAATTAATAAAAATCAGGAGAATGGAGATTTACACATCCAAGTTTTATCATACAGTTAATCATATCTTTTTTCGTCAAGACTATGTAGTCCTTATAAGGGTATTTGGATTTACCAAGTAATGGCTAATCGACTATAGTTGATATTAACTAACTTGAGTTTCATCTACATTTACTGCGGTTAGCCAGGGTTGAGAACCAATAAGAGCGAACTATTTTGGGAAATTTACGTATATATATATATATATATATATATATATATATATATATATATATATATATATATGGCAGGCTTCCATACAATATCTGTTGACAAAATTCCCTCACAAGGCACTGATCAACATGTAGTGACAATAAAAGATGCCCCGGATTCCTTGGAAACTTGTAAAATAGATCAATGTCCACACAAAATTCTTAATCCAAAGAAATTGGTAATGATTTATTTCAATAAGAATTAGTCGATAGGTAATATTCTAGATTGTTCGATAAGTTCCAATTACTTTGAGGAATGAAGAATCCACATGACAATTGTGGTTATTAAACTCTTCCATAAAATCATGGATTAAGCAGAATGGTTCAGTTGTAGAGAGGAAATGGTTCCCAAGAGATTTGTTTGTCCCTTCTTATTTTTTTATTGCCCACAATGGGCTAAACATAGAGGGGACAAAGAAGGACAGACAAAGGGATTTAGTCGATTACATCGCCCCCAGTGCATAACTGGTACTTAATTTATCGACCCCGAAAGGATGAAAGGCAAAGTCGACCTCGGCGGAATTTGAACTCAGAACGTAACGGCAGACGAAATACCGCTAGGCATTTCGCCCGGCGTGCTAACGTTTCTATCAGCTCGCCGCCTTTGTTTGTCCCTTCTACCATACTATTTCTTTCTCTCTCTTTCTAACACCCCTCTCTCTCTGATGTCCCAAGCTTTATGGCTTTGTATGTTAGAAATCATCATAATTTTATTAAAAGGGATGGATGTCAAAGAATGTCATAAAAATATCCTAAATTAATAACATGACATTTTTTTCATTTCTCATTCAGTTTTTCAAATATTTCCTTCACCAAAAATATCAGTAAATTTTATAACCATTTGTTCAATATTTCCACCAGAAAATTGAAACTATTTTTGATTATTTTGCTTCTATTGCCATGATTTGGTTCCTCTCATGTACACATATCACTAATCTCATTCTTATCACCCACTACAATTCATTGCTTGTCTTCTCCCTTCTCTCTATTGTTTTAATGACTCCCCACCTACAAAGAAAGTTTTTATGTTAGAAATCATCGTAGTTTCATTAAAAGGGATGTCAAAGAATGTTATAAATATATTCTAAATTATATAATGAAATTTTCCTTATTTCTCTTTCGGTTTCTGAAATATTTCTTTCATCCAAAATATCAACAAATTTTACAACCACTTGGTTAGCATCTCCAAACTCAAACAGAAAACTCAAACTATTTTCAATTATTTTGATTCTATTCCAAACAGGATGATTTCCCTGGTTTAATTCCTCTCATATACAAATATCTCGATCATGTTGACTATGATTCCAGTAAAAGACCTAAAATAATGCAATACCTGAAATATCTCTCAGACAAAGCTGCAGGTAAGATGATTCATTTGTTTTCATCAATATTAAACAAATGTTATTATAAACATTCAACCTTAAAATTCAGTATTGAAAGTATTTATTTAAATAATAATTTGACATATGTTTCCATAATAGATATTTATATAATAAATATCCATACAATAGAAATGTACAAGATTGCTTCCCAACCACATGGTTCTAGGTTCAGTCCCACTGCGTGGCATTTTGAAAGTGTCTTCTATAACCTCGGGTCAACCAAAGCTACGTGACAGGATTTGGTAGACGGAAACTGAAAGAATCCCGTCGTATGTGTGTGTGTTTGTCCCCCCACCACTTGACAACCAGTGTTGGTGCATTTACATCCATGTAACTTATTGGATCGGCAAAAGGACTGGTAGAATGAGTGTGAGGCTTTAAAAAGTACTAGTGTTGTTTGATTCAACAGAAATTTTCCAAGGTGGTGCCCCAGCATGGCTGCAGTCAAATGACTAAAGCAAGAAGAAGGTAAAAGATGCGCACGCACACACACACACACACACACATACACACACATATAGTAAAGACCCCCTTTGGTCGCAAATGGCTGTTGGATTGCACTTAGAAAGAAACCCTCCAAGGTAAATTTGGTTTTCTTCCGGAGTTTTGTTTCAACGTGGAGGTTTTTCCCTCTTTCTCAAAGAGTGTCATTACTTTCGAGACAGTACTTCTTGATATATCAAATATTTTGACTGTTTTCGTTACGCTGGCGCCTGCCATACAAGCCCCAATAATTTAACCACTTTGATAGTCCGACAGATCTGTCATTTTAATGAATTTTAATTACCTTTTCCTGATGATATCTGAAATGAAACAGCAATTTTAGCAAAACATATAAAGCAACAATAATAATAAATCGAAAAACAAAAATAAACAAGCTTCTGACGGTTTTATAGATATTTCAAAATTATGATGTTTCCATTATTTTGTCCAACCCCTGTATATATATATATATATATATATATATATATATATATATATATATATATATATATATATATATATATATATATATATATATATTGAATCCAAACAAAGAAGAACAAACATGAAAAAATTAACAACGCGAGGACATGGTACAAGTAATGTATTATCAGACGCTCATGAAAGGAAAGAAAGAGGATTTAATGTTTCAAGCAAAGCTCTTCTTCAAAAATAGAAGAAAGTCCAAAAGGAGGGAAGATGGAGGAAGAAAATCACCAACGATTCACATGTGGTTACATTTTGAAATGACCAGAAGGGAATGGGTGAAGAAAAACTTCTTTCTAAGACAGGAGAGTGTAAGAGAAGGTGGTATGTGCGTGTGTATGTGTGGGTATGGGCGTGCGTGTACGCACTCATTAATTTTTTGCCTATATATATATATATATATTATTTTTATTCTTGTACTCGTTTCAGTCATTTGACTACGTCCATGCTGGAGCAACACCTTAAAGAGTTTTAGTCGAACAAATCGATCCCAAGACTTATTCTTTGTAAGCCTTGTAGAAACAATTATCACTGCTAAAACTATTAGGGCTTTATCCATTTGTAGCTCATTTAACGAACCCAGAATATTGTTACAGAAGACACCAACTAATTTCCATCTGAAATGAAAAACGAATTATTCATTATTCTAATTTATATTTGTCTTGCAGGAAAGATCATGACAATGGCCCAATGGACAAGGCAGTTTGTTACAAATCATGAAGAATACAAGAACGATTCTGTTGTCAGTGAGAGAATCGCTTATGATTTTATTATGGAATGTGAAAAGATTGTCAACAGTGAAGGACGATTTCCAGAAGCTTTTATCAGGAGTTAAAGAAGCATCCCAACTTTATTGCATGTTTAATTAACTATGAGCTACAGAGAATGTAGTCTACATAACCAAATTAATATACATCATACTAACTGAACAGGACATATGTATATGTATATATATATATATATATATATATATATATATATATATAATTATTACAAATTAAAAGGGTAAAGGATTATCAATTTACTAATTAATAAATCAATTAATAATTAACAATTTTTACCAAGCCCATCGGTATGAAAGCACCATTATTGGTGGAGAACTTATTTAAAGCTCATATATATTTATAAATATAATTAAGGGATCAGCAAATATTTGCTTCACCATATACCGAAGTTCAGAAATAGCAGCTAAAACAGCTGAGAATCCCACAGATAGCATCACTTGTAACTCACAAAGGCAAAAACAAGAAGAAAAAACAATGAAAACTAACCAATTCCGATGTTTAACAGTAAACGCGTTTCTAGATCATGATTGATAATAATCAATTTCCTTCATCAATACTGTATTCCAGTAGTAAATTTGACTATGCTAGCAAACTGTGTAAGCATGGACTAGTAACATTCGACACCGACACAGGTCTGAAAGCATAACCGAATCCACCTCGGTCAGCCAGTCTAACTGTCCTTCCCTCAAGAAATTACCATGTGCGCGACAAGTGATATCGCAGAGAATCTGCGTATACTACCAGGGAGTGAATAATTATTACAAATTAAAAGGGTAAAGGATTATCAATTTATTAATTAATAAATCAATTAACAATTAACAATTTTTACCAAGCCCATCGGTATGAAAGCACCATTATTGGTGGAGAACTTATTTAAAAGCTCATATATATTTATAAATATAGTTAAGGGATCAGCAAATATTTGTTTCACCATATACCGAAGTTCAGAAATAGCAGCTATATATATATGTATATGTATGTATATATATATGTATATGTATATATATATGTATATATATATGTGTATATATGTATATGTATATATATGTATATATATGTGTATATATATGTAGTGAAACTACCTACCGCCATTAGATACAAAGCTGCTATCGCCATTCTTCTCATTTAAATATAAACAAACGCGAGCGTAGCAGAGAACCCATTCCTTGTCATCACGTGACTGATTATTATTCGAAGCGGCAACTTCTTCGAACCGTTCCCGCCAGAACGCAAACTGACCAATCACGGCCCCTAATAAGGTCACGTGATAGAGTATTTTTCTGAAGCCATCGGGAGCCGATAGTTTGTTATAAATAGCTTTAACTCGGCGGCCAAATTCGTCTCGGTCCAGTTTCTCTTTGAGAATTGTTCCATGTACCACACGACAGCAGCAGCAACAATCAGCCAGCGACCACTTCAACAGCTTCGTCCAGCCAACGATGACCACCGCCGTCGCCACATCAGCAACACGAGTCTACGACTACTATCCAGCATC
>NC_142954.1:12832490-12877490 GCF_046866305.1 Octopus bimaculoides | reverse complement strand
TTTTTGCAACGTCATGTACCCAGTTATGCATCTATATATTCATGTAGATGACGGTATCTACATACATCTACATATATATGCATATACTCATATATTATTTATATATATATATATACATACATATATATATATATATATATATATATATATATATATATATATATATATATATATATATATATATATATAATCAAATATAAATAGAGATCGTGCCCTTGCTTTTTAAAATAAAATATATTAGATATATATGAGGATACCTTCCAGGGGCCCTATTACCGATTTTTTTTTGTCAATAATCTGAGTATGCCATGAGATTTCCAGGCATGAGTTCTACTCACATGTCAAGTTTCATCAAAATCGATAAAACTGTAGTAACGCCGTGCGCATGCGTGGAATTAGACAAGCAAGCGTTCCCGCTTAATTCTATCTCTTTTACGGTCGGCCGACCATGAGCATGGACGTGACAAGCTGTCTCTCTACATCTTTCGGACTTACACTCGACAGCTCGCTTGCAACTACATACCCACGTCCCAACAACAGAAGCTGTAACAACAAGAGCTAAAGATGTATATATTTACCACCTGAATAAAGTGTTGTTTAAGTTGATAGTCTGGAGTTCAGCGTTCCGTTTATATTTTTAATTTTATATAGGAAAGTCAGGTATACATCTAATGATGTATAACCAACTTTCCTATAAAACGATGTAGAAGTTAGCTAACAACTCCACAAACACACCCACGGACAGAATTTCACACACACACACACACACACACACACATATATATATATATATATATATATATATAACCGACAAAGAGCTAGTTTCATACATACATAGATATATACATATAATCACACCATACACACACACACACACGGCTGGCTCCTACACAGTTTCCATCTACTAAATCCACTCACAAGGCATTAGTCAGCTCAGGGCTATAGTAAAGACATTTGCCCAAGGTGCTGTACAATGGGACTGAACCTGAAACCATATGGTTGCAAAGTGAACCTATTAACTACACAACCATTCCAGCATCTATAAAATAAACGTTGTTTATATCATTTCTTGTGGCTGCTGTCTGAAACGTATACTATTCCATCTGTTCTATAATATATATAGGCCATTACAACATAGACAGAAGATAATTTTTTCGCAGTTAGGGCGTTGACTTCCCGATTAAAAGCCAAGATAAAAATGTGAGTTATGTTATTCCTTTTGGTTATTGACTTTACGTGGAGGTTATTACATAACCCTATATTATGATTGTGAATATACACAGTAGCTAGTTGCACGCTTGGTTATACTCTACATTGCATAGAGAGAGGGGCAGAGAATGAGAGAATAAAGAGAGATACAGAGAGAGGGTCAACATAAGAGCTGCAGCAGGATGAGTGTCCAGCAGGCAATGAGTAAATGAATGCTGCACACACGGGGAGAGAGGAAGAAACAAAGAGACAGGAAGAGACGGAAGAGAAGGAGGAGTATATATATATATTAGAGGAGGGGCAAAAATTCAACTTTCGTAATTGGTAACCAAGAATCGATATTTTGTTGCGAATTATGGTTAAAAAAAGGTGTATAAAGAACATTGCGGTTATATATTTTTTGCAGATTCCGCAACGCAATCGAAAATTTTGAAAATCACCATTTTTGAATTTCGTGGATTGTAAGTCGTTAGTAGAATGCAAAACAGTAAATATAGTATTCTTAAAAGGTTGCATACCAAGTTTCAATACAATTGACTAATACCTTGAGGGTCCGCATTGACAGTTAAGAGAACTAGTGTGTGAACTTCTCTCCAGTGCCGCTGCAACGGTTGTTGCATGTGGACGTACGTCGTACGTGTGTGAAGTTTTCTGCTTTGTACCTTGACTTTTGGCCATTGTATTAAAATTAATGATCGTGTTAAATTTAGTGTTGTTTACATTTAGTGATGACTCATAAGCCATGATACTGAGTGCTCACTCTGTGATCTTAGCGAGCGAGTTTCTCCAACTTACAAGGGCGTACTAAAATGCGTTTTATTTGAATGAGAAAAAGAAAAGAACGTAGTTAAGAAAGATACTTCAGTTAAACAAATTGTCAAGATTGTAGCAGAAGAGATAATTCTTCTTTGGCAAAAGGCATCCATCCTTTGTGCTACGATTGGGTCAGTTAAACCGAAAGCCTTAAACTTTTATTTAAAGCAGCAAGCATTACTAAAATCAGTTAAAAATAGAAGAAAATGTGCCATCGTTTCAAACAAAGTGTAATGTGTTGAAAAACAATGCAACAAAGGATTTGTTTGACATTTCCTGTTGCAAGTGCAATTCCTTTAAAAACTGCAGTTGTAGAGTCGTAGTAGAGACAAAAAAAGGATCACAGAGAGAACAAGATTTTTTTACAAGATCAACGGACAAACCGAAAAATCATCATTGGTGGAATAGAACAAGAAGTATCTAAATGCAACGTTCAGAGGTTGATTAGAAAGAATCGGCCAGATCATGACAGCAAAGGAAACTTTAAGATTTTCGGTTTAACTGACTCAATCATAACACAAGGGATGGATGCCTTTTGCCAAAAAGAATTATCTTTTCTGCTACAATCTTGACAATTTGTTTAATTTAGTTTAATGTGTGTGTAATCTAGACCTCATGTAACACATATATTCGGTGACCTCGTATTAAAAATAATAAAGAAAACAAAGTCGAAAGTCTATTTATTTCACATTATTTCGAAATTTTAAGTGTGTTGCGGAGCCTAAAAATATAAATTTTAGAGCTTGCAAAAGAAGAATCAATTCGTAACAATGAAGGTAAAAAATAAAATGAGGAACGGCAAACATGTTATAAAGTGATTATTCGCTCACTATTCAAAATTTCAAGTGGGTTGCGGAGCCTTTAACAGTTGGCATTTGGTGAATGAGTGAGTTCACGGCATTTAGTGCAAGCTGTGAAGTTGGATCATCTGGGAATCTTGACAGTAGGAGATCCAGTTCGGTTTTGAAGACATCTACTTCCACACTATGTGGAAATCTCAGCTCCTTCAAGAGAGTATTGAAGAGCTATGGGCCATTAAATCCTAAGCTGTTCAAGTGGGCGCTTGTATCCTAAGCTGTGTCCCCGTATTTTCACAGCAGGAGATGCATTTTAACCGGTTTCTGGGTTATTGCAATTTATCAGCACAGAGTAGCTGCTTGGCTAGGTGGCGTTGCTGAATTCCCGTTCTAAAATATATAATTTTCAAAGTGACACACAGACAGTGTGTCATACAGCCAGCAGGAAACGATGTTTCCTGGGACTAAAACAACAGTAACAATCGTCCTATCCAGGACAGCCACATTACGTTGACAAATAGTCTTTACTTTAAAGAACTGTTACTAGATATCTCTCTGAAAGATTTAGAAATAATAATGTTTCTATTTATTAGATTAGTGACTGTGTGTCACTTTGAAAATTATATATTTTAGAACGGGAATTCAGCAACGCCACCTAACCATGTAGCTACTTTGTACTGATAAATTGCAATAACCCAGAAACCGGCCCACAGACGTGGCTTTGTGCTAGATAGGGGTACTGGACTTCCTGTTCGAAAATATGAGGACACAAATATTGTGTCGTATAGCCAGCTGGAAACGATGTTCCCTGAGGCTAAACAACAGTAACAATCGTCCTATCCAGGACAGCCACTTATGCTGCCAAATAGTCTCTCTCTCTCTCTCTCTCTCTCTCTCTCTCTCTCTCTCTCTCTCTATATATATATATATATATATATATATATATATATATATATATATATATATATATATATATATATATATATATATATATATATATATATATGTATATGTATATATACACGACAGACTTCTCTGTGTTTCTGTCTACCAAGGCTTTGGTTGGCTCGAGGCTATGGTAGAAGACATTTGCCCAAAGTGCTGCGCAGTGGGACTGCAGCTGAAACCAAGTGATTGGGAAGCAACCTTCTTACAACACAGCCACACCTGCACCTATCTATATAATCTCTCCCTCAATATATATATATATATATATATATATATATATATATATAATAAATGAGTATATGCATATATACGTACATGTATGTACATACTTACATCTACCTGTGTATATAGATGCATATCTGGGTACAGGACATTGCAAACAAAACGTAGACAAAATGATAAACAAGTACAGAAAACACTCAGGCCACATAGAGAACATTTCCTTCATCAGCTGCCACCATTCTAACACTGGCATTTCGAAGAGTTAGGGCAGGACGCATCGTTAAAATGGCTCTTCCCACGGATCACAAATTAAATTTGTACCATGGAGGAATGTAGTGGCGGACAGAAAACAAGACAGGAAAACGAAACAGTAGAATAAACAGAAAAGGCTATACAGCCAGACGTGGACAAATATGTGTATATTTAACTCTGTGAAGCAACGAACTGGAATGAAGAGGGATGAAGAATAGTTCGTGTACGTGCTTGGTGATAGCCAAGGAAGAAAGGAAGTAAAGCTGGACACATGTGACCAGCGAGGGGTAAGGAGAAAGAGTGGTAGAGGGAGAAAAAAGGGGAGGAAGTAGAAAATAGGTGAGCAACGAGAGACAGGGAGGAAGAGAGAGATATAGTAGTAACAGAAGGAAGAACGAGAGGGGGAAAAAGATACAAAAATAGAAAGATAGATAGAGTCACGTCAGAAAATATATATATATATGTATATTCTGTTTAGTTAGTATAATGTAAATTAGTATGTAGGCTACATTCTCTGTAACTCATAGTTAATTAAACATGCAATAAAGTTGGAATGTTTCTTTAACTCCTGATAAAAGCTTCTGGAAATCGTCCTTCACTGTTGACAATCTTTTCACATTCCATAATAAAATCATAAGCGATTCTCTCACTGACAACAGAATCGTTCTTGTATTCTTCATGATTTGTAACAAACTGCCTTGTCCATTGGGCCATTGTCATGATCTTTCCTGCAAGACAAATATAAATTAGAATAATAAATAATTCGTTTTTCATTTCAGATGGAAATTATTTGGTGTCTTCTGTAACAATATCCTGGCTTCGTCAAATGAGGTACAAATCGATAAAGCCCTAATAGTTTTAGCAGTGATAATTGTTTCTACAAGGCTTACAAAGAATAAGTCTTGGGATCGATTTGTTCGACTAAAACCCCTTAAGGTGTTGCTCCAGTATGGACGTAGTCAAATGACTGAAACAAGTACAAGAATAAAAATTATATATATATATATATATATATATATATATATATATATATATATATATATATAAATATATATAGGCAAAAAATTAAGGAGTGCGTGCGTTTTTAATCATATATATATGCGTGTGTGTGTGTGTGTGTGTGTGTGTGTGTGTATGTATATAAAGTCCCGTAGCTGTTTGTTGACAACTTTTTGTGAAGGCGCATGTCACAGTTGTTATAGTGTTGGACTTATATTCGGGATGCGAGTTCAATTCCCGGGGCGGGCTTCCTTTTTGTGTTCTTGAACAAGACACTTTATTTCACATTGCTCCAGTTCGCTCAGCTGTTGCTCTTTAGCCTTTCCCTTGGATAACATCGGTGACGTGGAGAAGGGAGGCTGGTATGCATGGGTGACTGCTGGTCTTACATGAACAACCTTGCCCTCACATTTGCTTCAGAGGGGCTCTTTCTACGTGCAATGCAATGGTCATTTGTGACCAAAAGGGGTCTTTACTATATGTGTGTGTGTGTATATGTGTGTATGTGTGTGTGTTTTATCTTCTTGCTTCAGTCATTTGACTGCGGCCATGCTGGAGCACCGCCTTGGTGAATTTCTGTTGAATCAAACAACACTAGTACTTTTTAAAGCCTCACACTCATTCTACCAGTCCTTTTTGCCGATCCAATAAGTTACATGGATGTAAACGCACCAACACTGGTTGTCAAGTGGTGGGGGGACAAACACAGACACACATACAATGGGATTCTTTCAGTTTCCGTCTACCAAATCCTGTCACATAGCTTTGGTTGACCCGAGGTTATAGAAGACACTTTCAAAATGCCATGCAGTGGGATTGAACCTAGAACCACGTGGTTGGGAAGCAATCTTGTACATTTCTATTGCATGGGAGATAATCTTCTTTGTGCAATAAACGCTATATTTTTCTTAATTTTAAACAGATTTCAATAACTAATGGAATGGTGGATATATATTTTATAAATATCTATTATCGAAACATATGTCGAATTATTATTTAAATAAATACTTTCAATACTGAATTTTAAGGTTGAATGTTTATAATAACATTTGTTTAATATTGTTGAAAACAAATGAACCATCTTACCTGCAGCCTTGTCTGAGAGATATTTCAGGTATTGCATTATTTTAGGTCTTTTACTGGAATCGTAGTCAACATGATCGAGATATTTGCATATGAGAGGAATTAAACCAGGGAAATCATCCTGTTGGGAATAGAATCAAAATAATTGAAAATAGTTAAATAGTTAAATATAGAGTTAAAGATTAAAAGATTATTAAAAATATCTTTTACCTTTCCATTAATGATTTCGTTTAGAGTCATCAAGGTGTAAATATCGTCAGTTAGCTTACAATCAGCGACTTCTAATTAGCAAAAAAATTATAGATTAGCTATAATAAATACATTTAATTGTGCATGTTCAGTGATAAATAACGGTGCTTGTCTATGTATCTGTAACCCAGTCACCCTAACCTCCCTATATTTAAGATACATAACACCCATCGTTGTGTTCCAATAGAGAAAATATATACCCATATGGTAACATTGAGAAATCCTTAAATACTGTTTATGATGACCAAGGATGTCACAACTCTTGATTGTTATGATCTGTGTCTAAACAAGAAAATATTAGGGGCTTTTTGGGGTATCCCTAATAGATTTTTTAATCCTTTACAAAACTTAGTCAAAGTTAAAATTGTGTTTTCGTTCTCAGAATTTCCAAGAAATTTAATTCTTACCTTGTTGAACATTTTTCCTGAAGTGAAACTTTTCTTTAGTAATGGCATCTCGTTTTTGTGCTGGTGTGAAGTTTTCAGCAACCTTGGAGAAGGAAAAATTACATGTAAGAAGATATTGAACATATATATATATATATATATATATATATATATATATATATGATGATATCTCCACAATGTGTTTAGACCTTTGGGGAGAAATCTCTTGCTATTATATATATATATATATATATATATATATATATATATATATATATATATATATATATATATTTAGCCAAAAATAAACCTCTGTACTTGGCTTAGCAATATGGAGAAAGCCGGTGATAGGGTCTTCCACTCTTTTACCTTGTCGTCAATGTGGAAGCAAGGGATAGATGAGTGGTTGGTGAGAGCTGTACCCGCCATGTGCAGAGATGTCAATAAAGTGAAAGTCAGCAATGAGTATAGCAAGGAATTCAATGCACACGTAGGAGTTCACTAAGGATCAGTTCTCAGCCTCCTCTTGTTTATCATAGTCCTCCAGGGCATAACAGTGGAATTTAAGACGGGCTGCCCTTGGGAGCTTCTCTATGCTGATGACCTTGTTTTTGTAGCTGAATCCCAACAAAAACTAGAAAAGAAATTTCAGGTTTTGAAGCAATCCCTGAAATCAAAGGGCCATGAAGTTAATTTAGCAATGACCAAAGTTGTACTAAGTAGCAAAAGTGGACAAATCACTAACACTGACCGTTTGTAGAAAATGTGTTTGTAGGTACTTCATACCATACAGAGTACCCAGTGTAAGCTATGGATACATAAGAGGTGCAGCAGTACCACAGGAAAATTAACAGAGAAAGTAGTCTTTGTGTGTGACAGATGTGCGGGTACAATAAAAACTCAGAAGGTACAGAAAATAGGCTTCTTCAAATGTCTGTGAGAATCCTTGGAAGCAGTATATATAAGTTCTGAGAGCATAGTTGCTAGAATAAGAACAGGCTGGGCAAAATTCAGAGAGCTACTAGTTTTGTTGTTAACAATGGGACCCCACCTTTGAGTGAAAGGTAGATTGTATGATGTCTGTGTGCAAACAGCTATGCTACATGACAATGAAACATGGGCTTTGAGATGCAGTAGATTGTAAATGATTTAAGAAAAAGAACTGGTTATAAATTTTCCAAGCGCTCTTCCTTATCACATGATCTAAAAATCTCAGTTGCTTCGCCCTTTTCTCACGAAGCAGTTTCCTGTTTATATCCCAAAATCCGAAACATGATAGTGGCTGAAGTCAAATCGGTTGAACTATAGTGTAAATATTTTAAAAACTTTCACGATTAAAAAAGATGTTAACTTTTAAAAAAATGATAATCTTATGAAAGCAATGTTTTGAGATATAATTAAACGCCAACTGTAGTTCATATATCTTTAGTTAAATCAAAGAGTTCATTATTTATTGTAGAGAAATCAATATTTACCTTTGTCAATGGGACCAAAAAGTTCAGTTTGAAGGTAACCATAGCTCGGGTAAGAAGAACCATAAATACAACAAGGGCAGCGTTTTCAAAGTCGGTCAACTGAAGCTGGAAATATAGACAATATTTTTATTCTTACACTTGTTCCAGTCATTTGACTGCAGCAATGCTGGAGCACCACCGTAAGGGGTTTCTAGTCGAACAAATCGACCCTAGTCGATTTGTAAGCCTAGTACTTATGCTATCGGCGTCTTTTGCCTAACTGCTAAGTTATTGGACGTAAACATACCAACATCGGTTATCAAGCGATGGTGGGTTGGGAACAAACACAGACACAAACACAGATATATGCAAAGTAAGTATATGATGGGCTTCTTTCAGGTTCCGTCTACCAAATCCACTCACAAGGCTTTGGTCAGCCCAAGACTATAGTAGAAGACAAGGTGTGAACCCGGAACCATGTGGTTGGGAAGTAAGCTTCTTGCCACACCTGCACCTCCACACAGCCACACCTGCGCCTTCACACAGCCACGCCTGTTATTATATATATATATTTGTATGTGTGTGTGTGTATGTGTACATCCTTATGTGTGTATGCTTATGTGTCTATGTCCATGCTTATGTGGGTGTGTATGTATGCATGTGTACATGCTTATGTGTGTTTGTGTGTCTGTGTGCATGCTTATGTGTGTCTGTGTGCCTGCTTATGTGTGTCTGTGTGTCTCTGTGTGTGTATGTGTGCATGCTTATGTGTATCTGTGTGTGTGCATGTGTACATGCTTATGTGTGTATGTGTATGTGTGCATGCTTATGTGTGTCTGTATGTATGCTTGTGTGTGTGTGTGTGTGTGTGCTTATGTATGTATGTGTGCATGCTTATGTGTGTCTGATGGTTCAAACAAGTCATACATTTATATATGTATCTATGCGTATGCATGCATGTGAGCGTGTGTGTGTATGGCTTCGTGATTGTGCATACATGTACACTGTTTACAAACTACCAGTCATGGTGCTTATGGAGATCGAGAAAATAAAGTCTGGACTTAAAAATATAAGTTCTGGAATTGATATGACTGATCGAATCCTTGGAATTGGTGCCTGTGGCATGGCTGCTGTCCAATGGGTCTAACAAGTCAAAGAATATAACAAATTCTTCCAAATCCCACTCACAAATATCAATCAACCCAATGTTATTAAAAAATATTTCTGCAAGGAGTCTTGCAGTGAGATTGAACTCGTAACCATGCTGATATGAAGCCAACACCAAAAAGCTATGTCTGCGCCTATATACAATGAAGCATACAGAAATATCTTTTATACGGAGACAGTCTCTACTAAAATATGACCTCCATTGTTCTGAATTCTATTTTCCATCCAGAGTTCTCATCAGGTAGTTTCAGTTTTAAGGTGTGCCAATTACTTCCAATAATGGTCTGAAACAGAATGTTAACCAACTTTAGTCATAGATATAGAACATATATAATCGATTTAATAACAAATATATTTATCCGTTCATAATACATACATGAGTATAATGCACATCACTGATTGTTGGTTATGATAACATATAGGGTATAGCTCATTTATAACGTACACTAATTGTTATTTACTATTATGATGTGTAGAGAAAGTATTTAGTCATGTTTGTTATAATTGCTGTGTAAAATGCATATAAAATGTTCACATATTTTAAACAAAAAGCAAAATGTAAAGTAACCTTTGACCTTTACCAATGTATGATGTAAAAGTGTATATTTTGTGAGGTCAAAGCTGTGAAAAATTTTTCAATTAAAACACATCCAATTAAAATTTTCTCATTGATGTTTTGGAATCTTTCGATAAAGATTCATAATAAACATCAATTGACAATTACTATTGTAGAGAGCTTTCAGCTTAGTCTTCTAATATCAGTAAATGGTTTACTGATCATATTTAACCCTTCAATATTTTTTGTTCATAATATTTTTATCCCCTTTAACAGTCCTCTTTTACGAAAAATGTATGAAATTTGAAAGTTCAAGAAAGGATTCCTTATGTTTCAACAACATTATTGAATTCCAGCAATTATGCTGTCTGGCATTTGTCACAACTTTCATGCACATTGATAGCACTGTAACAAAAGTTTTATTATTTGTGTGAGAGTATGTTTTGCCAGTAAGTGTTATTTCCTATTTGCTTCTATCTAGAAATCAAAGGAAATGACTACCATTCCCTTCAAACTTTGCCTTTGTCACTTGGACATCGATGTTCTGAAATTGACTTATTTTCCTTTAAATTTCAGACAAATTCAGCGCTGAGTTGCGGAAGCAGACATTGCTGAATCAAATATTCTGTTCAATATCACAGATTTACTTAACAGTTGCTTAACCGTAATCACTTGAGCAAGTCCCTAAGTGGCTGACAATATGTGCATCTCTGATCATGAGCAGCAGTAATGGGGTAGTATCATAGCCATGTGTTGAGAGGAATTATGTGTGGTTTGAATAAATACAAGAAGAGCAATGTTTAAAGGAAATATTAGCCATTTTTCATACTTTCTAAGAGTAAGCAAATAGGAAATAACAGCTCCTACCCAAGGACAAAAATCGTGTTCCACCGTGTAATTTATACATTAGGTAATAAGATTACAGAGTTGTTAGATTTCCTATAAATGTCCCACGTATTTCTTCTAGTTCTCTCCAATATGAGTTTAAATCCTGCTTTCAACCATTTGGGTTGGATCAATAAAATAGCAGTCAGAGTACAAGATCCTTATGAGTGTTTGTTTCTCTTCAAGGAATCCTATGTTTATAGTTCCATCACCACTGCTTTTTTACGTGGCACCAGCACCAGCTCTGTTTACATGGCACTATCATCAGTGATTTTTGCAAGGCACCATCACCAGTGCTTTTCATGTGGCACCGAATTCCAGCAGCAGTTAGGAAGTTAACTCTGTAACACTTTGGCGTCCTATTCACTACGAATTGAACCCACGGCACTATGATTGTGAACCGAATACCTCAACCACTTAGCTGCGTTCCTTTACTATTTTATAGATTTATTTACAAATAAACTGTTTTACCTGAATATGATCAGTATCTTTCACGTCTTGATCAATCTTTTCTTTGTACATAGTGATTGGGTCTCTAACAAGAAGTTGGGCAACATATTTAGCCATCATTTCATCAACACCTGAGTAATTAAAAAATATTTTAATTAATTAAATTTATAAAATTGTAACATGTTTTCAAGAGAAAAATTGACAATTGAGTAATATGTATCAAAGGTAAATAGACACCATTTCTTAAAGATTTATTTCAAGAAATAAAATGTCATTTATTGCAGTCAAATACCTAATCTAGTATTTCGTAGACATACCTTGCGCGGTTTTTAATGATTCAACCCGTTTGGACGCTGTACTGGGGAGTAGTGTTTACACAGAGAACAATAAAACGAGGCACGTCTATTTGCTTGAGGTGTCTATATGTGTGTGTGTATATATATACGAAGGGGTGCTGAAAAGTTCCTCGCTTTGGATACAGGAGGATCAGTTAATTATGATTTTATTCAACATATTCTCCTCTCAGATTCACACACTTATTACAGTGGTCCTTCAGTTTTTCTAAGCACTGGAAAAGAACTCAGAAGTTTGAGCCTCTAACCAGGCATTTCGTGACACCCTTAAAGCCAGGAACTTTTCAGCGCCCTCTCATATATATATTTAATATATACATATGAGGGATGCTGAAAAGTTCCTGTCTTTGGGGAAAAGAAAATACTGGAGGATCAGTTAATTATGATTGTATTTAATATATTCCCTTCTCAGATTCACATACTTATTGCAGCGGTCCTTCAGTTTGGGCCTCTAGCCAGGCATTTCGCGACATCCTTAAAGCCAGTAAGTTTTCAGCACCCCGTAGTACAACTAGCGAGATTGGATTAGAGTAAGTAAAGAATCCAGAAAAAAAAACAAAACAATTTTGAATCCATCGTCAGGTATGATGCAATTTTGTGAAAATTCTATAATATTGAACACAATGTTGACTCTGGTAGAATTTTAAAAACTAGGTTCAGATTGTATAAGATTTCTATGGTAGCTCTGAGTTATTAGAATACATCAAGGTATGTATCAGGGTTGATTTGTCTGGCAAATGATAAAGTGTCTTGCTCAAGAACACAACGTTCGTTGAATGTTCGCTGAAACTAAAGCAATCACAGTATAGAAGACATGCATTAACTATTCGTTAACACAAAAATTGTTAACTTTACTCAATAATTTTTTACTTGGTGAGAAGGAGCGTGGCTTAGTGGTTAGGGTTAGGGTTAGGGCATTCTGCACACGATCGTAAGGTCATGAATTCAATTCCTAGCGACGCGTTGTGTCCTTGAGCAAGACACTTTATTTTACGTTGCTCCAGTCCACTCAGCTGGCAAAAACGAGTAGTAACTGTATTTCAAAGGCCAGCCTTGTCACACTGTGTCACGCTGAATCTCCTTTCTACGTTAAGGGTACACGTTTCTTATTTCTTTACTGCCCACAAGGGGCTACACATAGAGGGGGCAAACAAGGACAGACAAACGGATTAAGTCGATTATATCGACCCCAGTGCGTAACTGGTACTTATTTAATCGACCCCGAAAGATGAAAGGTAAAGTTGACCTCGCGGAATTTGAACTTAGAACGTAGCGGCAGACGAAATACCACTTAGCATTTCGCCCGGCGTGCTATCGTTTCTGCCAGCTCGCCGCCTTAAGGGTACACATTTCTGTGGAGTGCTCAGCCATTTGCACGCTAATTTCACGAGCAAGCTGTTCCGTTGATCGTATCAGTTGAGACTCTCTTCGTCGTAAACGACGGAGTGCTCCTTGACATTACTTGGTGTCAAAATCGTCATCCCTAACCAGATTACAGACAGTGCAACGAAGATTTTGGCCCCAAGAAGTTAAGTGAAATTATTCGTTTCTGTGTGTTTTTGAACGATTAACATGAGTCTTAGATGCTTTAATGAATGTAATTGAGAGTAAATCTTCGCAACTCGATACAAAGTCGGAAAAGGGAAAAAGATAATTCTGTTAATGATAATATTTTCATACAAAATAAATCAAAAACTATTTTTATGTCTTTAGAGAATTTCTAAATACCTTCTGCCTTCAATAATTCATACTGCTCAGGATCATAACTGTACTCATAGTCGTTATAAAATTGGTCGCTCACAGAAAGGTAACTGCATACTGTATCAAAACGCGTTGTTGGTATAAAAACACTGCCATTTGTCAAAGGCTAAATGAAGACAAGAGATTATAAAGTATATTTATAAAAGAAACGATTTCATGGCATTTATTCTTTAACTAATACCGACCCAGTGGAGGCGCAATGGCGCAGTGGTTAGGGCAGCGGACTCGCGGTCATAGGATCGCGGTTTCGAATCCCAGACCGGGCGTTGTGAGTGTTTATTGACCGAAAACACCTAAAGCTCCATGAGGCTCCGGCAGGGGATGGTGGCGAACCCTGCTGTACTCTTTCACCACAACTTTCACTCACTCTTACTTCCTGTTTCTGTTGTGCCTGTAATTCAAAGGGTCAGCCTTGTCACACTGTGTTACGCTGAATATCCCCGAGAACTACGTTAAGAGTACACGTGTCTGTGCAGTGCTCAGCCACTTGCACGTTAATTTCACGAGCAGGTTATTCCGTTGATCGGATCAACTGGAACCCTCGACGTCGTAAGCGACGGAGTGCCAACAACAACAACAATACCGACCCACACTCGGTCATAAACGGTTCATATTTAAATTAGTACCATTATAATCATAATTTAACGCGTACACTTTCCATGCTCGCATGAATCAAACAGAATTTGTGGAGACAGATTTTCTACAACCAATCTTCTCACCTGCTTCAAGGTCTTCTTTAATATAGAGTGTCCCGACTCAATCTGACGATGTTTTAATGTCTTCATTTCAGAAACAGCTTGATGTACTGGTGAACGGTTAACGGTCTGAATATTAAAAAAGAATTACCTGTGCCATGATGATTATTGCTGGGTACCAAAATGATGTCATCATGTCTGCAGCAGAATACTTTGAGAACAGTGTAAAGGCTGTAAGATGTGATATGGCCAGCTGCAAGAGGGAGACTTTGAAGCCGTTGCCATCAGGAAGGAATACAGCAGGCGTTCTGCACGCCAGAATTCACCCAACAACTGCAGGACAGCGTAATGGAAGATCTAAGTAAAGGAATCCAGGCTTTGGCGATAGTGATAGGTGTTGGAGTCTCCACCATGAAGACGGCCTTGAATGAGGACCTTAGTTACAACTGATACAAGAGGCGCAAGAGACAAATTCTGACAGCCAAGACTAAGGAGAACAGCTTGACAAACGCAAAGAAGCTCCCGAACAAGCTGATCAAAAGGATCGTCTGGACCTTCTCATATAAAAAGAATGTCTACCAGGACCAGTTTCACAACACCCAAAAGAACAGGGGGTTTACCCACAATCCATGTGATGTTTCATGAATCATGAAAATCAAGTTTCCCCAAACTGTGACGGTCTTTGTATGTGTCTCTAGTAAGGGTAACATCATGCCGCCTTACATCTTTGAACAGGGTCTTTGGCTCAGTTCAGACGGCTATGTGAAACTGCTGGAGACTGTTGTCAAACCCTGGATGGAGAGGGTCACCGTAACTAATCTGCACATCCTCTGATAACTCACGGATGGTGATTCGACAATTTCCCCTCACGGCTGCACGCACATCTGCGATGTTTTTCTCAGTTCTGTTGGTTGCGTATCTCCCAGAACGTTCGACATTTTTTTGGACATCTTGGAAACGCCTGAACCACCCGTACACCTATGTGCGGCTCATACACTCCTCTCCAAACACTTTCTGCAACTTTGTGTTGGCCTCTGAGCAGGTATCGCCATGACAACTTTCTCTGTCATGGACAATGCGACGATCACACGCTACACACGTTCCTTTCAAGCACTGCAATAAACAGCGGAAGTGAGCTAGAACATTAAAATTTAATGCGCATACGCAGCAGAGTTTAAGGTCAATTTTTACCAAGCGACTTTACTCTGCGTGCTTTAGATTCGTTACTATAGCAACAGTCCGGATACTAATTGATCAGACCTCGTATGCCAACTATCAAATTTATCCCAAACACTTTACATGTATTCATCAAAACGATTTTTGCTAAGAAACTGAGGAGGAATTGTTTTAAAGAATTTACTTCAGACGCCATTTACAGAGTGAGATATAAATACTGGTTTCAAATTCGGCACAAGGCCAGCAATATCAGGAGTGGGGTTAAGTCAATTACATCGACCCCGGTGCTCAACTGGTACTTATTTTACCGACCCTGAAAGGATAAAAGGTAAAGTCGACCTCAGAATGTAAAGACGGACGAAATGCCTCTAAGCATTTTGTCCGGCGTCCTAACGATTCTGCCAGCTCAGCGCCTTGATTTAGGTAAATGTATTGAAACTCACTTCTAATCCTCGTTCTTGTCTGGTACGATCATCACAACTCTGAGAAAGAGAAAGCCAGCGAGTGTCAACATCAGTCAAAAAGCCACGATGAATGGGTGCCGCAGCAGTGAACGGAAGCTGAAAAGAAGAAGACAAATGAGAAAATATTATTTTTAAATGGCTGTGTAGTAAGAAGTGTGCTTCCCAACCACATGGTTCCGGGTTCAGTCCCACTGCGTGGAAACTTGGGCAACTGTCTTTTACTATAGCCTCAGGCCGACCAAAGTCTTGCGAGTGGATTTGTTAGCCGGAAACTGAAAGAAGCCCGTCGTATATATATATATATATATATATATATATATATATATATATATGCATGTCTCTTTGTGTCTGTGTCTGTCCTCTCTTCCCATCACCGCTTGACAACCGGTGTTGGTGTATTTAGGTCCCCGTCACCTAGCGCAAGACCACCACAATCAACAGACACGGTATTGCCTCCCCTAACGCCAGTGCAATCGTCACGCCAATATTTTTACTAAATATTGGAGGCCTGTTGCATCACAACAAAACCAAAATCTTTTTCCTGAGAGACCTTACTGCATGCCATCAAGCCCTATGCATAGCACTCGTAGAAACTCATCTTAGGCCTGATAGAGAGAATGCAAGAGCATACGTGCTAAAATATACCGTACTGCGAACGGACAAAAGGAAAAGGAGCCATGGTGGAGTTGCTGTATATATCCGTGAGGACCTCGCGCCCATGCCCTACTGTCATACTAAAATTCAGTATGTGACACTCAAACTGTATCCATAAGACAACACAATCCAGTCATATGCAATACATATCGCCCACTCAATACTCCAAATCACACGGGCAAGTTTGAAGATTGCCTCACAAAAATAAAAGAAACCCTCATGAAACTGGAATATCACGTGAGCGTGTTTCTTATGTGTGATTTCAACTTCCTAACTGTCAAATGGCCCGAGGGCCCCATACTCTCAGGAATGACTCATTGCAAACAAGTACAGGCGGCGTCCCTGCTCAACCTCACTAATGCCCTATTCATGGAGCAAATTGTGCTCCGACCAACCATATTGGATCTCTGCTTCACAAACAACATGGACATCGTTCATAATGTGATAGTGACGCCGACATTAGTTTCGGATCAACATAATACAGCTGTCTATGTACAGACAAAAAGTAGCGAGAGACATACAACCTAAAGGAAGCACCCAAAATCTCTCCAATCTGAACTTCCACAAAGCAGACTGGAAATCGATCCAAAAAGAGATCCTCAGACAGGACTGACGAAAATGTCTTTCTACACCAGACATTGGCATGAAACTAGAGTATTTCATGTCTGTTATACAAGCGATATGCCAGAAATATGTCCCAGAGTACAAGGCTAACACAAAAAGGAACGAGATTCCAAGAGAGAGGAAGATCCTCATGAGGCGACGGACGAAGGTTGCAAATGGCTTCAACCAACATTCCAAAAATAGTGAAAGGTTCCGCCTTAAAACAACACTGATGGAGATTGAAAAACGCCTGCAACAATCCTATGTGAAAGAGAGAGAGCAGACAAAGAAGCCTGGGTTATAAAAAAAAAACAAAGTCAAATCCAAAAGTTTTCTTTATGCGAAAGAAAGGGCCTCAGTACGCTGCAAAATAGGACCCCTCTTCCAGAAGGATGGATCCATCACAGATAACCCAACCAGGATCAGCGGGGTACTTAATGACCAATTCAAAAGTGAACTAGCCAATGGATTTCTTTGCCGTCTCAGTTATAACCAGTGAGGCAGTTACGATGGATTACATCGACATTGGTGAAGAAGATATATTAGCCATAGATGAAGTGGTGATCCTAGAAGATCCTGGAAGTAATTGTGCCAAATTTTGGCATTGACAGCTACACAAATGCCAGAACGGATCGCCACTGACAGTGCCAAAGATCCCAACAATGTCGTCATGCTTCAGGACCAGTTACTGCAACAGCCTGTGATTTAGGGGCCCACAGTTTTTTTTATATTCTCTCAAAGAATATTAAAAGGTGGATGTAGGTGTTTTTAAAACAAAACTGGATCTCTTCCTGTTGAGAGTCCCAGATGAATCTACCTCGCGACAGGAGGCGCAAATGAGGGCAGTGACATCAAACTCCCTTATTGACCATATGGCACATATCAGAATAGGCTGTCAATAATAACAGTAGAAAGACGACAGTGCCCCAGCATGGCGACAGCTTTGAGTTAAAACCGATAAATAAATAAAAATAAATAAATAAATATATATATATATATATATATATATATATATATATATATATATATATATATATATATATATATATATATCCAAAATTAGGTGATGGAGCAGATAAAATCCAGGCTATATATGTTTCATAGCTAGCAGAACCT
Organism: Octopus bimaculoides; assembly: GCF_046866305.1. Lineage (NCBI taxonomy): Eukaryota > Metazoa > Mollusca > Cephalopoda > Octopoda > Octopodidae > Octopus > Octopus bimaculoides. The sequence continues at coordinate 12,859,198 of NC_142954.1, read as the reverse complement.
CTGAAGTAATAATTACCCAAACTAGGGGTAATACGCTAGCTACTAGTCGGGCCTTCCTAGGTTCTGCTAGCTATAAAACATATATAATCTGGATTTTATCTGCTCCATCACCTAATTTTGAATTTTTATTCGCACCCACAGCAACCACAGCTGCTAACCGTGAAATATAAAATAACATTTTCAACTTATCGAACTACGACATGGGAAAAAATTCACAACCTTCTATGTCAATAGGCCCCTCCGTCTATTGTTCTTGAAAGTTGTTGTTTTATACCTTCTACGGACTGCTCGAAGCTTACTAACTTCCTACACTTGGATCGTTGGATCTTACCTTCACACGCACACGTATATATATATATATATATATATATATATATATATATATATATATATATAATAAATCTCTGAGCGTGGTATAAACAGTAGCTGCACGACATCGTGAAGTATATTTGCCACTTAAATGTGCCTAACCCTTATGGGTGGAGGCTACTGTAGCTTGTAGCCCCAAGAAGATACCTCCTCCAGCTGGCTATTGACACACTTTCTGTGCCCTATCAGTATTTGCAAAGGGAAGCCATCATTCCCATCTCCAACCTGACGTGATACACACGGACCCGAGTTTCTGGGTGTTGACCCATCATCAGCGTATGACAACCACCGGTTGTCGATGTGAAATGGTTCCCAATGCAAATATATATATCCCTTTTCCAGTGACGAAAAGTTACTGATCTCGAAAAAGTGTAAACAAGCAAAAATAAATCTCTGAGTGAGGTATAAATAGTGGCTGCACGACCAATACCCAGAAACTCGGGTCCGTGTGTATCACGTCAGGTTGGAGGTGGGAAGCATGGCTTCCCTTTGCAAGTACTGATAGGGCACAGAAAGTGTGTCAATAGCCAGCTGGAGGAGGTGTCCTCCTGGGGCTACAAACTACAGTAACATTCGCCCTTAAGAGTTAGCCACATTTAACTGGCAAATATACTTCACGATACATATATATATATATATATATATATATATATATATATATATATATATAAGGGTCTGAGTTTGTAATTAAGTGTAGACACTCGCTAGTAAAGGTAAAAACTTTCATAGAAGACCAACTAAGAATAATCTCAATGCCGTAGCTATTCGGTCTTTATATGTTGTGATAGATTCAGTCAGGCAGAGTAGCTTCAACTGAGGAGACATGTAGTAAGGTCGAAACATCCCAGCGTCTCAGTATCCCCTTACACAGCTGCTGAGCATCATGCATTACGAACACACATTGTCTAAGTGGAGAGGTTCTGCTTGTAACTTTACCGTCCCTTACCCCAAAAGGTTATCCTTACCATAAGTGGAGTAAGCGGTACCAGATTGTCATAGAGATAAGCAGCTTCTTTCATATCAGCAGCTTGGAATGTAACTTGGAGAGAACAACAACCAGCCCCAAATATTGGTGAGTCCATGTAGATATAGCCTGGTTTCAAATGTTTCTTCATCTCTTCATTGTCTCCATATTCAGACAAGTCTTCCCCGTATGGCATCATGGTATTTTTATCTTTATAAACTGAAACAAGAATTTTCAATATTTGAGATGAAATCAATTTAAAGAAATCAAAATGAAATACAGAATAAGACAAGATTTGTTTTGAAGAAGTATCATGCTTTTTATAAATTAACATACAGAAATAAATATTTCTATTTTTTGACACAAGGGTAGCTTGGGGGAGGTGGGGATGAGTCGATTACATCGACCCCAGTGTTCAAGTGGTACTTATTCTATCGACCCCGGGAGGATGAAAGGCAAAGTCGACCTCGGCGGAATTTGAACTCAGAACGTAGCTGTAGACGAAATACCGTTAAGCATTTCATCCGGCGTGCTAGCGATTCTGCCAGCTCGCCGCCTTCACATACTGAAATAATTATTTCTCCTCTAGGCACAAGGCCTTGAACATTTTTTGGGAAGGGGACTAGTCGATTATAACAATGCAAGTTATAAGACATAATTCCATGGATTGTACTCTTTTGTTGTATTTCAGTATCTCGGGGTTAGGACTCCTTCTTCAGGAAATCTTTGGAGAAATCGTACTGTGAGCTAATTTCTCTGAAGATTTCCTGAAGAAGGGGTCCTAACCCCGAAATATTTAAATACAAGGTAGAAATACTAACCATTCACATTAATTCCTAATGACTTTCATTGTTGACTTTCATTGTTTTAGTTTAGAAAAATGTTTAATATTTATCTTTTTTTTATTTTTGACTTGTTTCAGTCATTTGATTGAGGCCATGCTGGAGCACCGCCTTGAAGGGTTTTGGTCGAACAAATCGACTCCATGACTTTTTTAATGCTTAATACTTATTCTATCGGTTTCTTTTGCCGAACGGTGGTGGGGACAAAGAGGGACATGAAGATATTTATACACACACACAGGTATATATATATATGTGCATATATAGGATGTGCATGGTCACGATCTAATGACTAAAACAAGATAAAAGATTTGATAGCTAATATACTTACGTGGCACATTGATAAACATTCTTTCTTTCTTTCTGGTCGTAAAATTTTCATTCAAGTTTCTTGAAAAGGAAAATTCAAAACATTTTATTCCTGAGGATTTGATAGTTTTCACGATTGTGGTGTATGCATAATCATGTTGGAGGAATTCTACTTTACGCACAACATAAAACCCCTCATAACATATTTTATTTTCTGGAATTTTTAGAAAAATTTTCGCCAATTTGTGTTCTACACACAGGAAATCATACGACTATGCAAAACCGAAACAAAAAGCAAAAAAAAAAAAATAATAATAATAATAATAACAATTATGTTTTTTTATGTGTATTTAGCTGCTATTTTTAGCACATCTCACGATCACCTTATACTGCCCTCGTTTATTTGTCACTGACGTTTTGATGTTTTTCAATATTTTTCTCCCCATAAACACAGTATATTGCTGGTATTTAAACCTCAAAATTTTGATGCCAAACCCCACCCTGAAACTTCCCTTCATTCAGTGATACAGTAAAGCTTCCTTAATCTTTGATCTTGCTAATATATAAAACAAATAGTCCGGATATTCTGAAATACAAAGCTAAGGCAATCACAGTTCATTACAGTACTCAACAGATGTCGTATATCCAGAGTTTATAGGGTCAGACAACTTGATTTTATAGTAAAAAGTTGCTTCCCAACCTTATGGTTCTGGGTTCAGTTCCTGTTGTGTGGCACCTTGGGCAAGTGTCTTCTATTAGTGCTCTGGGCCGACCAAAACCTTGCGACTGGGTTTCGTAGAAGGAAATTGAAAGGAAATTTGTCGTGTATGTGTGTGCGTGTATGTGTGTGCGTGTATGTGTGTGCGTGTATGTGTGTGCGTGTATGTGTGTGCGTGTATGTACGTATAGTTGTCCATCACCACCCCTTGACAACCAGAGTTAGTTTGCTTAGTTGGTTTGCTAAGTTCGTAACTTAGCGGTTTGACAAAGCGAACCAGGCTTAAATAAAATACTGGAGCTGATTCATTTGAATGGGGAAACCTTCAAGGTGATGCCCCAGCATGGCCAAAGTCCAATGACTGAACCAAGTAAAGTGAAAAAAGATTTTATATATATATATATATATATATATATATATCATATCATATATATATATATATATATATATATATATATATATATATATATATATATATATATATATATATATATAGGCGCAGGAGTGACAGAGTGGTAAGTAGCTTGCTTACCAACCACATGGTTCCGGGTTCAGACCCACTGCGTGGAACTTTGAGCAAGTGTCTTCTACTTTAGTCTCGGGCAAACCAAAGCCTTGTGAGTGGATTTGGTAGACGGAAACTGAAAGAAGCCCATCGTGTATATATATATTTGTATGTATTTGTGTGTATGTCCCCCCACCATCACTTGACAACCGGTGTTGGTGTGGTTACGTTCCCATAACCAAGCGGTTCAGCAAAAGTCACCGACAGAATAAGTACTAGGTTTACAAAGAATAAGTCCTGGGGTCGATTTGTTCGACTAAAGGTAAAAGAATAAAAAAATATACGGTGGTGCATCAGCATGGCCGCAGCTATAAGCTGAAACTTAAAAAAAAAAAAAAAAAAAAAAAATATACATATCTTTTACATTTATTTGTTTCAGTCATAAGACTGCGACCATGCTGGGGCACAGCCTTGAAGAAATTTCAGTCGAAGGAATGGAACCCTGTAGGTTTTTCTGAGCCTGATACTTCTCCTATCGTACTTATTCTTACGCAGAACCGATACGTTTCGGGGGTCATAAACGCACGAACGCACACACGCGCGCACACAAATATACGACAGGCTTCCTGTACCTCGGTCTACATTTGCTCTACTTAGATATATTATATATTTTTGGAATAAGAATGATCCCGGGAAGAAAAACCTGCCCTTCATTTAGTTCTTGAACGTCCAGCATTGGGATCTGATTTTAAAGCATTTGGGTTGCTATTTCTAGCAGATAAAGCTTGGTTGGTTCACACCATCCTAGTTGGTGTTTGTCAGATGAGGTCAGAGGTCAAGGGGGAGATATATGACATTCGCTTCGTTAATTTTACGTCGAGATAAGAACTCTGGGACAAATTGGCCAACAGTTGGAATTCAACTTGGGACTAAAACAATAGAATTACAGAATTACAGAATTAATTCTCTTCTATCCTTGACCTCTGATCAAACAGCACCGGGGCATATAGTCATTATAGACGTATTGTAATTATGCTATTTAGCTCCCCTTACACTTGGGCTGCTGGCCTAATTAGCCCGCAGGTGCTAGCCTAAAAGTCTGCGCCGAGTGTGGCTTTTCAGCTTGGTAGAAATTGATGGAAATTGAACCATCTAGTACATCTTAACATAGGAAAACGTTAATGAATTACAAAAAGAAGAACAGTGACTCACACAAATAAAGGAAGCTGGGAACACAGTGCAGCATCTGCTACGAAAACAGATTTGTGAAGTTCTGTTGGATGCTTGTTTACCTCATAGGAGGGGAAAGTGAAATTAGGACAGCCCAATCTGAAATAGAAAAACAAAGATAAAACTAGTGAAATGCAGTTATAATTAATGTCCTTTTTGCCTTTCTTTTATCCGATTTCTTTGTAAAACACTCCATCATCCATCCACTATGTGCCAAATAAAATACATTATGATTGCAGCGTGGAAGGTGTTTATAAGCCATTTTATAAACACAAAAACCGTTAGATTCACTTCAACATTTAAATTTAATTTGCCAAAATATTTTCATCGCTTTGAGACCGCGACCTGTTCACTGACAAAATTCCGTCGCGGTTTCAAAGCGACGAAAATATTTTGGCAAATTAAATTTAGATGTTGAAGTGAATCTAACTGTTTTTGTGTGTTTCTTAAATGGCTTATAAACACCTTCCACGCTGCAATTGTTTTCGTTCCAGCACACGATCTCAGATCAGGTCACTTGCTATGCAAGTACATCTCCATAAAATACATTATTATTTCTTTTAATTTAGGGTTTGCTGGAACTCCTGAAATCTTGCATGAGTAGCGGGTTTGCTGCCTATAGCCTTCAGTACCGTGCAACTTGTTCTCTTCAACTATCTAGTACTATTCTGGTAATCCTGGCTATGCCAAGGAGCCAAACTTTTGCAACAGCTCTACTGGGCACTATTTTATATGTATCTTTTATTGAAACTGTCAGTCAAGTTTCACGCGACTGCGATCGTTAGTCGAGAACGCAGTGGCATGAAGCTCGAGTCGCGAGACAAACTCCAAGTTTCAGTTTCAATAAAAACCATATTTCTTTAAAACAAATATTGAGCATTCCTCTGCCACAAACCAATAAACTATATTTTACACACACACACATACACACACATATTGAAATAGAAATCATACACAAATATTCACATAAAAAACATAGGTAACAAAAATACTAAATATTTACTTAAAGACATAATTATTTAATTGAGACCCATTACCGTAAAATCTTAAATATTTACAGAAAAAAAAACACAAACACATTCACATAAAAACGTACATAAATTAAATATAAAAAACAACAAATGTTTCTAAATTTGTCCGACAATTTTAAGTGGAGAGGTTTAGAAGATTACATTGACTCCATTATTTTACTGGTACTTTAATTTATCGACCTCAAGGAGGAGGTATGAAAAGCAAAATTTACTTCAGCAAGATATGAACGGAAAAAGCCGGAAGAAATGTTGCTAAGCATTTTGTCCGATACGATAACGATTCTGAAAGCTCATAAATATTGCCATAAAAGCACAAAAATATTTACATTCAAAACCAAAAATTTAACAAAAAGGAACCAATGAACATTAGTTCCAAGATTTCACATACCTGGGAAAAGCCGTCAAACTCACTAAACTTTCATTTGGGCCCAAGAATTGTTTGATCGCTTTGCGTCTAAAATATAAACAAAATGGATTCTTGATATTAGCATCACGAAACTGGACAAAAGAGATTTCATACATTATACGTCGGAAGTAACAACAAAAACAACAATAAAAAAATAAGGAAATAAAATTTTAAAGCAGCAAAAAAATTAGTATATTGTAGTTGCTGTTTAGCTGAATGTCAAAGGATCTCAACGGGCAGAAAGACGAGGGGAAATATATGGGAGCAACAGAAGATCCCTTCAGAACCAGATTTAACAACCATAAGTCCTCTTTTAATATCTAGGAAATGCAAATTGTTAAACCCCTAGCAAAGCACGTACGTTCACTGAAAGAAGGCATCGCAGACTACAATTTCAGGTGGTGAGTACTGGAAAGGTGCACACCTTACTTCAATAGCAGAAGTTTCAAACTCTCGACGGAGGAAAAATTATAGTAAAAAAGTCACTCAACCAGACACCTACGTAAAGTGTAAAAGCGAGATTTTCCTACCCTGCCCTTATGAACGCAGATATGTCCTAGAACAGGATACTAATAGATCACGCCATTTATATAAAAGTTGGAATTTTCCTCAGCGGTATTTGCCATCACCATAATTCTGAGGATTTGACTTAAACTTTGCCATACCCAGCTTGTTATATTCCAACATACACATTCACAGATGTTTTAAAACTGACCTTCCTACCACATTCAATAATATTGAGAAACCCCGCTCCCCATCTCACTACTGTTTGTCACAACTCTTTCCCCTCTGTGCTACCACTAATAAGCACCCATCCATCGTTTTGATGTCCTTACTCATATTACACCCCACTGTTCACCATGACCGCATTTATCTGACCATCACTATTCCATATTTCTAAGTATCACTTGCTCTCCCACAATCTTACAACCTTACCGACTCTCTTTGATTCTTCTGCATCCATACTCTCTTCATGAGGATATGTTCTGATATCTCATTATCACCGTATTTACCTCTCTATGGTCTACGATCTAACCACACCTCAACCCATATAAAATGCGGGGTAGTCATATACCTTTCTTCCCATCATAGTTTAATCTCTCAAAATGGGTGCCTCATGAATTGTCCGAAAACAACCGCAAATCCCGAGTTGACATCTGCTCTTCTCTCCATCCTCGCGAAATCATTTCACCCGTTTTGGATAGACTTGTGACTGGTGACGAAAAATGGATCTTCTATCGAAATGTTAAACATCGTAAAGAGTGGCTTGGTAAAAGGGAAAAAGCTCAACCACAACCGAGAAGGGAACTTCATGGGAAAAGGGTTCTTTTCTCTATCTGGTGGGATTGCAAAGGAGTAATTCACTTTGAATTGTTACCACCTAATGCAACAATCAATGCTCAAATCTACTGTCAGCAATTAGAGCGTTTGAACCAAGCTTTGAAGAAAAAAAGAGACCTGCTTTAGTGAATCGAAAAGGAGTGATGTTTCATCGGGACAATGGGCGACCCCACACTGCAAAGATCACATCACAGAAGATCGAAGAGCTTGGTTGGGAAAATATTCCTCATCCACCTTATTCTCCCGACCTTGCTCCTTCAGACTGCCATTTGTTTCGTAGTTTACAGAATCATTTGGGGGACATAACTTTCGCAAGCCAGGAGAAGGTCGAAAATGACATTTCAGAGTTCTTCGTTTTGAAACCAAAAGAGTTTTACTTTGATGGAATTAAAAAGCTTGTAACTAGATGGAAGGAAGTCATAGATAATCAGGGAAAGTATATTGATGATTAAATTTCAATTAAATATAACATTTGATCACTTGTTTTCTTTATTCAAAATTCGGACAGAACTTATGGGATGACCTGATATATCATGTTGGACTAATGATTATGGATTAGATATTTAAAAAAAATAAAAATGTTAAATATTTCTGTATAAAGTTGGGCAAGTGGTTTCTGCTATAGCCTCGAGCCGACCAAAGACTTGTGAGTGGATTTGGTAGGCGGAAACTAATAAAAGAAGCCCGTCGTATATATATATATATATATATATATATATATATATGTGTGTGTGTGTGTGTGTGTGTGTGTGTGTGTGTGCGTGTGTGTGCGAGCGTGTGAGGGTGTGTGTGCCACCATCACCGTTTGACAACTGGTGTCGGTGTGTTTACGTCCCCGTAATTTAAGCTGAAAGAAAAAAATAATAAGTCCTGGGGTCGATTTGTTCGACTACAACCTTTCAAGGTGCTGCCCCAGCATGGCCGCAGTCAAATGACTGAAACAAGTAAAAGATATAAAAACAGTAAAGTAAATTCAAAGTATTATGGTTACCTTTCTATAAAATGTTCTTCTGTATGATTCAAATCGGTGATGGCAGCACCGAATGGATTTCTGGGTTTGCCTTCCATCATAAATTCGCCATATTCTGAAGTCCATACACTTTGATATTTTGGGGTTAAAAATGAGATTATGTTTACCAAACTAGTTATCAGAAATTTGTTCAATTAATTAAAATACAATTATAAATTATAAAATTTAAAAATCTATACATAGGAGAGATGATTCTGTTTGCTTGTGTTGGAAGAAATCTTCAAGTGACGTCGTCATTCCTCAACGAATGTTTCCCAAAAGTTAAACAGCCCTCTAAAATATCCAAGAATGACAGTTTTTGACTTATCATCCCATTTTCAATCTCTTTCCAAGATTTAGAGTGTTTTTAACAAAACACGCCCATAAAGGATGTTACATAGGACAGATATTGCAATAACTAGCCCATCAACAGTGTATATACATTAAGTATGATTCGCAGACCGCTGTTTCAATTCAATACTGCCTCAGTTGCATGCACCGAATTTTTATTCAGCTGGATGGCTATTTACAACACCAACGAATGTTACACTCACTTTTTCCTTATATCAAAGACGACGAATTGTTCGAGGATGTGGATGGCTGCAAGTATGCTTCATTGAAAAGGCTGCATTGCTTCTGGTCTTCTCACTGGCTGCTGACGGGGATTGATTACTGTCTCTCTTATATCTAATCCATGAGAGTCGTTATTTCTGGACAAATACTGCAGTAACTGGCCCATCAGCAGTGTATGATACACAGAAAAGCATTCTAAATACTAGCTCAATTACGTGTGTTGGTACATTATTTACATTCGACGGATATTTGTCCTCATCTTGTTTGTTGTTAACACAACGTTTCGGCTGATATACCCTCCAGCCTTCATCAGGTGTCTTGGGGAAATTTCGAACCTGGGTTCTCATTCCTAAGGTATTTTTCGACGTTATTATTATTATTATTATTATTGTTGTTGTTGGTCAGGTCACTGCTTGGAATCGAAATCGGAATCTTGGGGTTAGTAACCCGCGCTCTTAACCACTACGCCATATGCCCGTTGTGTTAACAACAAACATGATGAGGACAAATATCCGTCGAATGTAAATAATGTAAATAATGTACATAATTCCTCATCTCTTAAATATAGAACTGTGCGTATGTTAGGTTTATGAAAGACTATTTCACATTTGATACAGATAATTATATGCACCTTGATTCTAATGCCTGTACTTGAGGGGATCCAAAAAAAGACGTGGAAGTCAAAGATAACTGGACAACTCGTTCTTCATGGTCAAACCGTATTAAGGAATATTCAGTCTAAAAAGAAATCACAGAGAAATACAATCCTGCTTATCAAAAGTAGAAAAGAAATATGTTAACGCTCTTATAATTTCCACAGCTTAGGTTTTCTAAATATATGTATACACACACATATTATATATATATATATATATATATATATATATAATATGTACACACACACACACACACACACACACATACATATATATATATATATATATATATATATATATAGGTAGGCGCAGGTGTACCTGTGTCGTAAAAAGGTTGCTTCCCAACCACATGGTTCCAGGTTCAGTCACACTGCATGTTCCCTAGTTGGGTTAGTGTCTTCTACTATAGCTTCGGACCAACCAAAGCCCGTGAGTGGATTTGGTTGACGGAAATTCCTATGACCGCGAGTCCTCTGCCCTAACCACTGGACCATTGCGCCTCCACATATAAACGAAAAAAAACGAAGAAAAAACGATAGTGCGAGGACATGGTACATGCAAAGTATTAGCAGACGCTCAGGGAAGGAAAGAAAGGTATATATATATATATATATATATATATATATATACGCAATATATATATATATATATATATATATATATATATATCATCATAAATATACAGGGATTAGCAATTGAGTTGCTTCTCCAACATACTGAAAATTTAGAAATAGCAGTCAAAGAACTACTGATTCCAAACTACAAATTTTTCTCTAAAGCGGATGGCGATATTTATGGCACACATAGAACAAAAAACCGGAGGGAAAAGCGTAAACAAACCAAGCCTTTAGTTAATTGGATACGAATCGTTTCATGGTTAAGTGAATGGAAATTTCACTATTCCAATCTTCAGCCCAAATATTTGTTCTATGTGTGCCATAAATATCGCCATCCGCTTTAGAGAAAAATTTGTAGTTTGGAATCAGTAGTTCTTTGACTGCTATTTCTAAATTTTCAGTATGTTGGAGAAGCAACTCAATTGCTAATCCCTGTATATTTATGATGATAAATAGTTTTACCGATAAAGGTTTTTTTCATACTGAACTACTTGGCAAAATTGTTAATTATTAATTCTATTATTAATTGACGATTCTCTGCCCTTATTCTTGTATATTTTATATATATATATATATATATATATGTATATATGCGACAGGCTTCTTTCAGTTTCCGTCTACCAAATCCGCTCACCAACATGGTTTTAGTCAACCCGAGGCTTTAGCAGAACGCTCAGTACGCAAACTGCCTCAGCGTAGAAATGAGCCCTGTACCATATGATTAGGAAGCATGCTTCTTACCACGTAGCCACGCTTGGCCATTGATTTTAATTAAAATCAGCAAGTGCCCTTTCTCCTTCCCTCCCTTTCTATTTTCATGCAAGTTTCTATTGTGCGCTGTACTTACCTCATCGCCCCAGTAAAATGGATAATTTTTTTCGTCTTTATATTTCTTATACTGGTAAAGAAACTGCATCGTTCCTTGTTTCTTCACATTTGAAATGTGAGGTAAAATTTCTTCCCATGTCATTAGGGTACCTTCTATAATAAATACCATCTTTGTTTTGATTTTTTAAACCAGTTTAACTTTGATAGATCTTCTCTCTTCAAACGAGGACTGCAAGTAGAAGTAAAGCGAAACGTGAAACTAACTTTTAAAATATTTTCAAATCATACTTTATCCTACATTGCCAAAATTATGAATATGCAGCAAGCAAGTTCTTTATTGGTCTTTTGCAGTTGTGTGTAACCTCGAAGTATGTTTAAAGTGAGAGTGTGTATGTTTGCGTGTGTATGTGTGTGTGCGTGTGTAATAACAATTTATTATTTCTTTACTGCCCACAAGGGGCTACACACAAAGGGGACAAACAAGAACAGACAAACGGATTAAGACGATTATATCGACCCCAGTGTGTAACTGGTACTTATTTAATCAACCCCGAAAGGATGAAAGGCAAAGTCGACCTCGGTGGAATTTGAACTCAGAACGTAGCGGCGGACGAAATACTGCTAAGCACCTCGCTGCGTTTCAAAGTAAGGCTCGTTTGACCCACATAATTATGGCCACAACATGAGCAGGTTAGTACATACATAAGGTTCTGGAAAGCACACGTCGTAATTGAGAATTTTTCTCCTTGCTGGAATGTGAATTCCGAGCCTTCAGGTAGGTGTGCGCATGCACCACAATTAGGTCGTCTGCATTTTTAACTGTTGGTATCGTTTGTATAGTTTTTGCATTTGTTAGGAGTCTCTTGAGTGATTTGTGTTGTCTTTTGCATTTGAGGAGTTTATAAGTATTTAGGATGTTGTTCATTTCGGGTCTTGAGTGAGCAGAGGGAGATTTTGTATAATTGTGTTGTATGCTTCATTGTTTCTGGGGTTGTGGGTTGATATGTATGGGAGTGATTTAAAGTGAGGTGTGGTGTTTTGTTTTGTTGCCCTTAGTGTGTTTGTGTCCAATTTCTTGGCACGTTTAATTGGTCTATAAATGCGGGTTGGTATTGACGTTCAATGAGTGTTATTTTGAGGTCTTGTTGGCGAAGTACAAGGCTTTAGAAAAGTGGTGCCCCAGCATGGCCGCAGTCAAATGACTGAAACAAGTAAAAGATATAAAAACAGTAAAGTAAATTCAAAGTATTATGGTTACCTTTCTATAAAATGTTCTTCTGTATGATTCAAATCGGTGATGGCAGCACCGAATGGATTTCTGGGTTTGCCTTCCATCATAAATTCGCCATATTCTGAAGTCCATACACTTTGATATTTTGGGGTTAAAAATGAGATTATGTTTACCAAACTAGTTATCAGAAATTTGTTCAATTAATTAAAATACAATTATAAATTATAAAATTTAAAAATCTATACATAGGAGAGATGATTCTGTTTGCTTGTGTTGGAAGAAATCTTCAAGTGACGTCGTCATTCCTCAACGAATGTTTCCCAAAAGTTAAACAGCCCTCTAAAATATCCAAGAATGACAGTTTTTGACTTATCATCCCATTTTCAATCTCTTTCCAAGATTTAGAGTGTTTTTAACAAAACACGCCCATAAAGGATGTTACATAGGACAGATATTGCAATAACTAGCCCATCAACAGTGTATATACATTAAGTATGATTCGCAGACCGCTGTTTCAATTCAATACTGCCTCAGTTGCATGCACCGAATTTTTATTCAGCTGGATGGCTATTTACAACACCAACGAATGTTACACTCACTTTTTCCTTATATCAAAGACGACGAATTGTTCGAGGATGTGGATGGCTGCAAGTATGCTTCATTGAAAAGGCTGCATTGCTTCTGGTCTTCTCACTGGCTGCTGACGGGGATTGATTACTGTCTCTCTTATATCTAATCCATGAGAGTCGTTATTTCTGGACAAATACTGCAGTAACTGGCCCATCAGCAGTGTATGATACACAGAAAAGCATTCTAAATACTAGCTCAATTACGTGTGTTGGTACATTATTTACATTCGACGGATATTTGTCCTCATCTTGTTTGTTGTTAACACAACGTTTCGGCTGATATACCCTCCAGCCTTCATCAGGTGTCTTGGGGAAATTTCGAACCTGGGTTCTCATTCCTAAGGTATTTTTCGACGTTATTATTATTATTATTATTATTGTTGTTGTTGGTCAGGTCACTGCTTGGAATCGAAATCGGAATCTTGGGGTTAGTAACCCGCGCTCTTAACCACTACGCCATATGCCCGTTGTGTTAACAACAAACATGATGAGGACAAATATCCGTCGAATGTAAATAATGTAAATAATGTACATAATTCCTCATCTCTTAAATATAGAACTGTGCGTATGTTAGGTTTATGAAAGACTATTTCACATTTGATACAGATAATTATATGCACCTTGATTCTAATGCCTGTACTTGAGGGGATCCAAAAAAAGACGTGGAAGTCAAAGATAACTGGACAACTCGTTCTTCATGGTCAAACCGTATTAAGGAATATTCAGTCTAAAAAGAAATCACAGAGAAATACAATCCTGCTTATCAAAAGTAGAAAAGAAATATGTTAACGCTCTTATAATTTCCACAGCTTAGGTTTTCTAAATATATGTATACACACACATATTATATATATATATATATATATATATATATATAATATGTACACACACACACACACACACACACACATACATATATATATATATATATATATATATATATATAGGTAGGCGCAGGTGTACCTGTGTCGTAAAAAGGTTGCTTCCCAACCACATGGTTCCAGGTTCAGTCACACTGCATGTTCCCTAGTTGGGTTAGTGTCTTCTACTATAGCTTCGGACCAACCAAAGCCCGTGAGTGGATTTGGTTGACGGAAATTCCTATGACCGCGAGTCCTCTGCCCTAACCACTGGACCATTGCGCCTCCACATATAAACGAAAAAAAACGAAGAAAAAACGATAGTGCGAGGACATGGTACATGCAAAGTATTAGCAGACGCTCAGGGAAGGAAAGAAAGGTATATATATATATATATATATATATATATATATACGCAATATATATATATATATATATATATATATATATATATCATCATAAATATACAGGGATTAGCAATTGAGTTGCTTCTCCAACATACTGAAAATTTAGAAATAGCAGTCAAAGAACTACTGATTCCAAACTACAAATTTTTCTCTAAAGCGGATGGCGATATTTATGGCACACATAGAACAAAAAACCGGAGGGAAAAGCGTAAACAAACCAAGCCTTTAGTTAATTGGATACGAATCGTTTCATGGTTAAGTGAATGGAAATTTCACTATTCCAATCTTCAGCCCAAATATTTGTTCTATGTGTGCCATAAATATCGCCATCCGCTTTAGAGAAAAATTTGTAGTTTGGAATCAGTAGTTCTTTGACTGCTATTTCTAAATTTTCAGTATGTTGGAGAAGCAACTCAATTGCTAATCCCTGTATATTTATGATGATAAATAGTTTTACCGATAAAGGTTTTTTTCATACTGAACTACTTGGCAAAATTGTTAATTATTAATTCTATTATTAATTGACGATTCTCTGCCCTTATTCTTGTATATTTTATATATATATATATATATATATATGTATATATGCGACAGGCTTCTTTCAGTTTCCGTCTACCAAATCCGCTCACCAACATGGTTTTAGTCAACCCGAGGCTTTAGCAGAACGCTCAGTACGCAAACTGCCTCAGCGTAGAAATGAGCCCTGTACCATATGATTAGGAAGCATGCTTCTTACCACGTAGCCACGCTTGGCCATTGATTTTAATTAAAATCAGCAAGTGCCCTTTCTCCTTCCCTCCCTTTCTATTTTCATGCAAGTTTCTATTGTGCGCTGTACTTACCTCATCGCCCCAGTAAAATGGATAATTTTTTTCGTCTTTATATTTCTTATACTGGTAAAGAAACTGCATCGTTCCTTGTTTCTTCACATTTGAAATGTGAGGTAAAATTTCTTCCCATGTCATTAGGGTACCTTCTATAATAAATACCATCTTTGTTTTGATTTTTTAAACCAGTTTAACTTTGATAGATCTTCTCTCTTCAAACGAGGACTGCAAGTAGAAGTAAAGCGAAACGTGAAACTAACTTTTAAAATATTTTCAAATCATACTTTATCCTACATTGCCAAAATTATGAATATGCAGCAAGCAAGTTCTTTATTGGTCTTTTGCAGTTGTGTGTAACCTCGAAGTATGTTTAAAGTGAGAGTGTGTATGTTTGCGTGTGTATGTGTGTGTGCGTGTGTAATAACAATTTATTATTTCTTTACTGCCCACAAGGGGCTACACACAAAGGGGACAAACAAGAACAGACAAACGGATTAAGACGATTATATCGACCCCAGTGTGTAACTGGTACTTATTTAATCAACCCCGAAAGGATGAAAGGCAAAGTCGACCTCGGTGGAATTTGAACTCAGAACGTAGCGGCGGACGAAATACTGCTAAGCACCTCGCTGCGTTTCAAAGTAAGGCTCGTTTGACCCACATAATTATGGCCACAACATGAGCAGGTTAGTACATACATAAGGTTCTGGAAAGCACACGTCGTAATTGAGAATTTTTCTCCTTGCTGGAATGTGAATTCCGAGCCTTCAGGTAGGTGTGCGCATGCACCACAATTAGGTCGTCTGCATTTTTAACTGTTGGTATCGTTTGTATAGTTTTTGCATTTGTTAGGAGTCTCTTGAGTGATTTGTGTTGTCTTTTGCATTTGAGGAGTTTATAAGTATTTAGGATGTTGTTCATTTCGGGTCTTGAGTGAGCAGAGGGAGATTTTGTATAATTGTGTTGTATGCTTCATTGTTTCTGGGGTTGTGGGTTGATATGTATGGGAGTGATTTAAAGTGAGGTGTGGTGTTTTGTTTTGTTGCCCTTAGTGTGTTTGTGTCCAATTTCTTGGCACGTTTAATTGGTCTATAAATGCGGGTTGGTATTGACGTTCAATGAGTGTTATTTTGAGGTCTTGTTGGCGAAGTACAAGGCTTTAGAAAAGTGGTGCCCCAGCATGGCCGCAGTCAAATGACTGAAACGAGTAAAAGATAATAAAACTGCACGGTCACGTGTTTATGTTCACTCCGGTCCATCACACTTGATCGACGATGATCAATAATGCAATTGGTTTGTATCGATACCAATGTATTCTTTACATAAAGATTACACTTTAAATGTTGATTGGGCCACAACCCACATCGTTTGTTTGTCACTCTGACATATTGATTTATTTCAATATCTTTCTTTCCATAAACACATTTAATCATCTATCGCTGGGAATTTAAGCAAAAAATTTAGGACTGTCTGTATGTTTAACTATGATTTTTAAAGAAATATCGAAAAATTAGAAAAATAAAAAGAAAAACAAAATTTTGAGAAATTAAAAAAAAAAAAATTCTTTTCTTCTTTTCATAGTCCTTTGAATTTCCGTGTGTGAAACACGATTTCATGAATTTTTCCAAAAAATTTCAAAAAACAGAAAAAGTTATTGCTTGCGTAAAACAGTGGATGAAGTTAAGCAAACTTAGCTCCCACAGCGACCCCCCCCCCCCCCGCTAACATGTTTGTTAAAATCCCTGAAGAAGTAAAAGCAATTGAGAGTTTGGGACGTGTTTAGCCAAGCGAGTCTATATGTGGTAGTGCTATGAACAGGATAGAGCGCAGTGATCTAGGAACCACCTAAGAGGTTTACTGTCGTTACATTGACCTACATGTTGCTTTTACCATATATATAACTTTAATATTTACAATTAAATCGTGTCACATTAAACATGGTACTGCTAAACTACTACATGTTATAGCAGTCCTAATTTCACAGTAGTAAGTAGGCTGTTGTATCACCCGCAATCACTGCTATTTATTAAAAGGTCAAATATTTATACAGTAATGTCTCGATATACGAGTTAATCTGTTCCCGGAAACTGCTCATAAAGCGAAAGCTCGTAAAGCAGAGCGATAATTTCCCATAGTAGCAATGTTATAAATCGTAATTCGTTCCCAGAAAAATATTTGACCCATAAAATTTATAATACTCATGAATAAATGGTAATAAAACAACATTAGAATGTAAAGAATATTTTATGTAATGTAAAAAGAATATCAAGATCTTTTATAATAAAAAATATTTTTATCATAACTGTTTTCTGAATCACTTTCACACGAGCTAGACTCGCACACACCACTTGTAGACGTGATCACCGATTTACAAGCACTCGTAGACGGACTTGTAGATTTCTTTTTAAAAAACAAGCCTAGAGTTGTTTGCTTAGTTTTTTTCGCTCCAAAAAATTCTCAGTAACACGCAAAAATCTATAGAGGGTGAACACACCAAAACCGGTTGTCAATCAATGGTGGGAGACAAACATTTATACGAAGGGCTTCTTTCAGTTTCCAACTACCAAATCAACACACACACACACACACACACACAAACACACACACTTTGAGCTTCTTTCGGCTTCCATCTACCAAATCCACTCACAAGGCTTTGGTCGGCCTGAGGCTATAGCAGAAGACACTTTCCCAAACTGAACTCGGAAGCATGTGATTAGGAAGCAAGCTTCTTAGCACACAGCCACGCCAAATGTTATTGTGTGAGAGACTAAAAATGATAAATTTTCTTTTGTTTATTTAAAGAGAAGATAAATATAAAAATTACCCATAAGAAACATACTTTTTATTTTTTGCTTGTTCAAAATACACATTCATGCAATCTTTTCTAGCTGTTTAATGGTTAAAAGATTTGAAGAGTACCCTACCAATATAAAAGGTGAAGGGTAAAGATACCTTTCAGTCATGAACGACTATGAAATTGCACATAGAAAGTTTCTTTCCGAGGTACAAGTCCGAGCAAGATTATTTATGGAAGACCAGCTGTCACCCCTACGTACCAGTCTCCCGTCTTCACGCCACCGATGTTACCCATGAGAAAGGCAAAGGCTGACATAGCTTGGTAACAGTGATGTCGCAACTCATTTCTACAGATGAGTGAACTGGAGCAACGTGAGACAAAGTGTTTTGCTCAAGAACACAACACACAGTCCTGTCCAGGAATCAAACTCACAACCTCATGATTGTAAGTCTGACGTTTTAACTACTGAACCATGCGCCTTCACTCATACCAACATAACTAACAACAATAATAATTACATTCAATAATTGCCAATCGCATTAAAAGGGAAACGTAGCACTCCGTCGGTTACGACGAGGAGGGTTCCAGCTGATCCGATTAACGGAACAGCCTGCTTAACGTGCAAGTGGCTGAGCACTCCACAGACACGTGTACCCTTAACGTAGTTTTCGAAGGAGATTCAGTGTGATACAGAGGGTGACAAGGCTGGCCCTTTGAAACACAGGTACAACAGAAACAGGAAGAGTGAGAGAAAGTCGTAGTGAAAGAGTACAACAGGGGTCACTACCACCCCTGCCGGAGCCTCGTAGAGATTTAGGTGTTTTCGCTCAATAAACACTCAACGCCCGGTCTGGGAATCGAAACCACGATCCTACGACCGCGAGTCCGCTGCGCTAACCACAGGGCCATTGCACCTCCACACAATTACATTACATCTAAGGTGAAGAAATAAATATAACAAATATAATGGTTTCAAGTTTTGGCACAGGGCCACAAGTTTCTGAGGGGAGGGGAAAGTCGGCTGCATTGATCTCCAAAAATTTGAAAGATAAAGTCGACCTTGGAGGAATAATAATGGTTTCAAATTTTGGCACAAGGCCAGTAGCTTTGTGGGTGGAGTAAGTCGATTAAATTGACCCCAGTGTTCAACTGATAGTTATTTTATTGACCCCGAAAGGAGGAAAGTCAAAGTCAACCTCGGCGGAATTTGAACTCAGAACGTAAAAGACGGACGAAATACCGCAAAGCATTTTGCTTGGCGTGCTAACAATTCTGCCAGCTCGCCAACAACAACGACAATAATAATAATAATCTCTGTATTTTCAATTGCACCTCGCTTGTTCGCATTATCAGAGGCAAAACCTTGTAGTCCTTTGACATCACTGGTTGAAACTTGGTTGCAACAATTATAAATTAAAGCAAAACCAAAACAAATAATAATAATAATAATAATAATAATAATAATAATAATAATAATAATAATAATAATAATAATAATAATGAGAAAGCAACAATACTATGGGTATATACCAATACACACAGAGAAATTAAGGCCAATAGGCCAGATATAGTTGTCAGAGATAATGAAGAAAACAAAAATGCTTTCTAATTGATGTATCAATACCAACAGATGACAACGTTTCTCTTAAAGAAATGGAGAAACTTTCAAAATACAAAGACCTTGAAATAGAGAATGTGGAGTCTAAAAACAGAAATAATTCCTATCATAGTGGGCGCATTAGGTATGATAAAAAAATAATACATAACAAAAACATCAAGACTCACAAATATATATAACATACAGAAAATAGCACTACTAGGCATTGCACACTTCCTACGTAAATCATTTTCAATACAATAAAATTAAGAGCATCACAGCAAACCACAGCACCACAAACCGAAGGCACACAGAGCTGCGCTCGGTAGTGCAGTGAAAGTACGTTATGCAAATAAGAAAAAGCATCGGGACTTACTGCGATGTTGAAAGAGACGGCGTCTGCTAATTCTGAAATGTTACAATACTTTCGTTGCTTCAGATAAATAATACATACATCTAGTTAACTGCTGACATGAAATATTTGAAAAAATTTATAAGTTTCTAGAAATACAAAAAATGTCGAGAGTTGAAAAATTGTGAAGTAATAAAAAAAAAAAAACCTAATCGTTTGTTTTGAGAATGTTTGAAACTTTGATCACACACCCCAAGAAAAAAAAAATAAAGATAAACATATGCTGTGAGGTATTAGCAAGAAATAACGATAAGCACTTGTTGCTATAGCTGCTGCTCGTTTTTAATGCATGTCCTGATTTAAGAAAAGTTTTCATATAGCTACGTCAGTCGTTGCGTCTTTTTTTTTTGTCAGTCAGTATTTAGGTTGGTAAGATTTAATGAAATGTATACTATTTTTTGAATAAGATTTGACTGCAATGTAAAATTGCGAGTAGAGTGACAGACCGACCAGGCGATTGTATAAACGTTTAACGTAGAAAATAGCGTGGTTGAATGAGTTAATATGTTAAGAAAATGCAGTCTATAAGCACTGACAAACGCGAGCTGAACAGTGAGGTCGGGACAACACTCTTTTAGCATGTGAGCATGTAATTAGGATCGTTAGTCTTGAACATTTTTGTTGGTATGCTGCATATATCTATGATCATTGACCCCCTATGAATTCCTGCCTATTCCTTCTCTCTCAGTTACTCTACTTAACCCAGCCAGCTTATCAGACTTTGGAACTATTCAGGGTGGCTGTCGCAGTGCACCTCCCTCGTCATCTTCCGGGGCAACGCCCTTTCCATTTTGTCTACAGGGACCATGAGGCGGTTTGAATTACAAGAAGTCGAGAGAATCTAAGAATTGTTTTTGTAGCTTACTCCAAGAACAAGACTTTTATGAATCGCCACACATGTCAAGTAAACAGAACGAAGAAAAGGAAAATACAAACCATTATTTTCCTATCTGAAGGCAGCGAACTGGCAGAATCGGGATCTTTTCAATCTGATGGCCACATCTATGTTACGGTAGAAGTGCGACGGCATATGCGGATGATGTTACCATCATCGTATTTGATGAAGGGCAGTTACCTCGTGTAGAAGACGCCATCAAGGGATACGAAGCTGTGGCAGGGGCAAAAATTAACCAGGAAAAGCCAGTCGGCTTGCAACTCGGCTCCTGGCGTGGCAAGTCGGTGCCTCCCAACACTCGTCTATCGACCTCCACACTTTTCTCATAGTAAATCAAGTATCCCTTAAGTTTGTACTCCACTTCCTCTGGTTCCTTCCCTACTGCTGCATGCATATGCTTAAGTTTCGACGGCTCTTTGCCTTTTTTGGCCGTCCTCTCCGTTTCTACTGCTGATCCCTGCGAATGTTCTCCTGACTTCGCCTTCTTTCTCCTTTTGGGGCTGACAAACCCGTCACTACCCTCCTTTGCCGCCTTCGCTTTGTCTTCCTTTGTCTTTACTTCCTCTTCTGTGTCTCTGACACATCTTTTATCGCTCTTGTTATCTTCATCCTTCGTTGCTTCAACCTTCTCTTCCATTTCCACCTCTTGTTCCTTTTGTACAGTTTTCTAACTCTGAGAATTCTCGTTTCTGGGGCACTGCGTCCTCATATGTCCCCTCACTCTACATTCGTAACAATTGGGCCGACGACCCGCAACGATTACTTTAAGGGAATTTTCTCCCACTATCTCCATCTGGTAGGGGATCCTTTCACTATCTTCGAATGTGACAAAAGGCCACATCTCCACACTACATCCCCACCAGTTTAACATACTTGTTTTCCCAACCAGTCCCAGATCTGGACTGTCCTCAGTGGCAGCCAGAATAGCTGCCACCAACCATTCTGTTTTTACTCTCGCTATTCTGATTCGAACACTGTACCTTTCAGCACGTGGGCAGCAGCATCACCTTGTCCGATCACAGAAGAATGGTGGAATGTGAGGCTGCATCTTCTTTGGTGACAAACCTTACCTCCACTGTGTCGTACTTCTTTCCTCTGATCACAAATGTCGCTCTTTTCATAATGGCTCCCAAACATTCTTCAATATCGTATTCCGTTACTATATCTATTTTGTTGGTTGCGACCGCTTCTGTGCGGTACACCACCGTCTTATTACTCTTATCGTTCATTGTTTCTTCCTGAGAGACCAGCTTGATTGTGTCTCCCTCTCTCTGCACAAAATGTAATGCCCACTCGATCCCCGAAGTCGAGTGGTTACATCTAGACATGGTTTACAGTTTTTCTTTTATTTCTTTTATTTAAACACAAAATGTTCACATTTTTTTCCTCATAATTTTTTCTTTATAGTATTGTTCATATTACGTGTGTTGTGTGCGTCTCTGTGTATGCATATACGAGCAAGTAAAGTCTGATTTCAATTGCATATCTCAATGAACTTGAGATATGCAATTGAAATCAGCAGTGATCTTTCTATTTTAAGGTATACACACACAAACACACATGCATGTAAGTATGCATAAAGACATTTCACGACAATGCACTCTCAATAAAAGTTAAGCTAAATAGTGTCGAGTGATATGGTTGATTGCAACAAAAATGTTCTGAATAGGGTAATAATCAACCTCTGAAAGGTCGTCTGCTACTGAAAATGTTGCACTTCATAACTCGAATTAAAATAATGCCATCACCGTGCTAGTTGCTACAATGGTTTGCTCAATTGCTATTATTGATATACAATTACCATTTGCTTGGGCGTTGGTCCATACACCAAAATACCCGAACTGTTGACAAAAATGTTGCGGTTGTAGTAATTTGCTTTGCAGCAGAAGTAGAGTATTGTGTGTGCCACTGTTACAAATAACACTATTGTCTCTTCAAACAGTGATATGCCTTTTAATATAAGCCTACGCCTAGCTGATAGTGGAGTTGTTGAGAAATAGCCAACACAGGGTATGGAAAAGAGGTCGTAAAGTGATGATGATCATTTGGATAAGTAGGTCGGTGGTTAAAGAAGCTGATATGGTGGCTTCTATGTGGATGTTCGGCCTGCTAGAATTAACAGTCAAATCTCCTTGAAATTGAAATATATGCTCTTTTTTTTTTCAAAGAAATATTCAATAACATAGACTAGTGGCTTATAAGACCGTTGAGGAGGTTCATATAAGATTTTGCTGTTAAAATATATGAACAACATAGGCGCGGGCGTGGCTGTGTGGTAAGAAACTTCCCGTCCACATGATTCTAGATTCTATCCCACTGCATGGCACCTTGGACAAGTGTCTTTGTTATCGTTTGGTTTGGGTTTAAATGTTCAAAATGGACTAAGCCTTTCATATCCCACCAAACAGATAACAGCACTTTACGTGAGTGAAGACCTTCTTCAGTCTGGGGTGTCAATGTTTCTCCTTTCCCTGCCCACTGTCTTCGGTGCCTGACATTTTTATAGAGAATCCATTTCTCGTCACCAATCACTATTCGGTCCAAACAAGGTTCATTCTTGAGACGTGACAGTAAAGAAGAGCACACATTCACTCTCTGCACGCGATTAGACTCGGAAAGTTTGTGACAAACCCACTGACTCAATTTCCTGGGTTTTCCAATGGCATCCCGGTGTCGATGAATGGTTGAATGACCAAATCCAAGCTTCTCTGCTTGTTCCTCAACAGTTACGGTAGGATTTTGTTCCACCAGGTTTTGCAAGACGTCCTCGTCGAGCTCTACAAATCTTCCAGGACGAGGGTCGTCTTCTAGGCTGCAGTTTCCGGTTCGGAATTTCTAGAACCAACGATGACACTAGCTTACGCTTATTGTCCGATCCCCATTTATTGCATTAATATTCCTCGCACTTTCCGTTACGTTGTTGCCTTTATTGAACTCATAAAGCAAAATATGCCGAATATGTTCCATTATCATTTCCATTGTAGCTTTGAAAAAATAATTGTTAAAATCGAAATGCACAATGGTATTGTTTATGTGATTCCTGTTCCCTTGTTATTCATTAATTAATATGTAAAACTACACGCAATTTCCAGATTATTAATCTCTGGTTTTCCCTCCAGTCGTCTAAGATTAAAATCTTCATAAATCATTATTGAAAAAAATCCCCGATAAGAAATGTTATTCAGTTGCCTTTATATTAGACTAGTGATTCTTAACCTGAGTAGTAGCACCCACATAGGGTGAACTGTGAACTCCCAAGGGGCAATATTTGTCAATCAGGTGATGGGTGTTTGGGAGGGGATTGAAATTTTTCATAGAAGTGTTTTTATGTATCTTTGTCAGGTTAGAATGTGTTGGCCATTGCGTTATTGGTGAGTTGAGCCAAGTTCCAGTTTAATTCTATTACATAAATGCTCAACTTCTGTAGTTATTGCCTTAAAATTTTAACATGAAGGTGCATTACCCATGCAAATATCTAAAATAAAAAGGTGTCCTATGTTAAATGGGATTATAAACCAGAATTAGATTCTGTGGTGGAGAACCACACCAATACTTTCAAAGTAAGGTTTATGAAATTGGTACTAACCCACACAACTATGTGTGTGTGTGTGTGTGTGTGTGTGTGTGTGTGTGTGTGTGTGTGTGTTGTGTGTGTAGGTGATGCACATGCTTTTGTTTATAAATGAAAGGAAAAATTATCAGTACATGATATATATTTATTTGGAATCAGTTGGTGATACCTAATACTCAGTTTATCAAGTAAAAGTTGTATAGGGGAGACTGGTTAAGTCGTTTCTCATTTCTCGAATGATCAGGTGGCAGTTTGTGTTGCACACCCTTGGTGGTTCATGTTGCTGTTGCTGGCTTTATCCAAAACTATATGAGGGAGAGCACCACTAGCTAGGCTCACAGACATGACTGTCATGGTAAAAAAGGACTTACTCTTCAATGATTATGGTGTGCTGACTTTGACTACACAGATTAAATACGTACCTCAGACAGAAGTTCTTCAAAAGGGATTGTCTCCTGTGACGACAGATGGACGCAATCTCAGATCTCTTATTCATATCAACCAACAATATACGTATGCATATACATGCATGTATTTATATATATGTTTATGTGTATGTATGTATGTATATGTATATATGTATGGGGATATATATACATATACGTGTGTGTATATATATGTGTATATACATACAATGCTTTTACAAGGAATTGAAATTTTGTTTGTGGGAATATGTGCAGACACATGTAGGTTATGAAATTAATTTATTTTATTTTATTTTTACTTAAACTTTAAAAATCATCAAATTTTGACTCTGGTTGACTGTTATATTATTTCAACTCCTCTGTAACAATATTTTGTTATGTTGAAATTTGTTGTTAAAATTTGCTAGTTGTTTCTTTTTTAAAACAATGAAACAAAATTTTACAGAGATTTATTTAAAATGATATATATATAGTGTTTTTGCTTTTTTTTAAAGAGTAAGCTTGCATCTTTGGTTCAAATAAAAAAAAAATTATATTAAAATCGAACTGCACTCTTCAAAGTTTATATTTTACGTTTATAACTTTAGCTTAACCTAAAACTTCGTTTAAGTTGTATTTTAAATGAAAGATTCGTTAAGATAAGATATGCATATAATATTTCTGTTAGCATATATTGTTTCTTAGTCTTATTCTTTTGTATCTATCATTACTTAGATTTTAACGTTCAATAAAATGCTTACAATATAGTTAATTGTTTTATTATGATTTAAGGTATATAAAGTTTAATTTTTCATTCATAATAAAATTTTCATTCATGTTTTTATATTTCTTTATTCTATCCTTTTTCTTTACGCAATATCTTCATGAGACTTCTTTCTAATAAGCGTTTTACTTCTATCTTTATTAATTTAACCTAAAACTTCGTTTAAATTGTATTTAAACGAAAGATTCGTTAAGATTAGTTTTGCATATAATATTTCTGTTAGTTTATATTCTAAAAAACATAAAGTTAATTAAGGCACATTTATAATTTTTGATATTTTTAATAATATTTTTCTATCTTAATATAATAAGTATTTTTATATACATTCATTTGTTATTTATTGTTGGTTGATATATACATTCTTTTATTATTATTATTATTATTGTATTTTGACCTGAAGATTAGCTATATTTTTTAATAGAATTGATTTTCGATCGTTTTAATCGATTTGAATACTTTTTATTTTCTATTTAAAAATTTGGTTATGAAACACGTGGAGTCGTTTTATTATCATTATCTTATGATAATTACTTTGTATTATATTATACTTATTTATCGTGTATTTACTTATTAATTTTTCTATATGTGACTGTGGATTTTTATTGATGAGTTCATGAACTTTGGTTCTTTTCTCTAAAACTATATATATATATATATATATATATATATATAATATATATATATATATATATATATATATATATATATATATAGAGAGAGAGAGAGAGAGAGAGAGAGAGAGAGAGAGAGAGAGAGAGGGAGATTTCACAAATAAACAAGACGAAAACAAAACAGGTGGCGTAGACAACAAACAGATGTATTAGTTTAACTCTCGGGAAGTGAAAAAGTTTTTTAACGTTTCGAGCCTACTCTCTTCCCAAGAAAGGAACACAGAA
>NC_142954.1:12785169-12831990 GCF_046866305.1 Octopus bimaculoides | reverse complement strand
TTTATGACCCCGTAACGTAGTAGTGAGGCAAAAACAGACGGACAGAAAAAGTACCAGGCTTAATAAAATAGCAAGTAAAGCGGTTGATTTGTTTGGCAAAAATTCTACAATGCGGTGCCCCAGCATGGCCACAGTCTAATGACTGAAAGAATATGAGTACATTGAACTTCATGTGTGGAGCAGAAAATATGTTTTGGATGTACCGTCTTCAAAGAAAAGCTGAGAGAACCTTTTTGCTGCACGATGACTGTCCGAAACGTCAGATTTTCCACTCTTCACCACAAGTTCATTGTATCCATTTTGTCAACTTTTTTTTTTTACTAAACATAAGTTTTGTTGACACAAATCCACACCAATCTTTTTGGAGTTATATACACACCCGTGTGCATGCAAATAGAGACACATATGTATATGTATAAGAGATATGTGTAGCCATAAATTAACCTTTAACATCCTGTTCTATGCCAAAAGCCCAGGTCCTTAATGATTCTGTTACTGCAGAAAAATAAATGATAGAAGCATTAGTTTTGTTCCTTAGATCAGAGTTCCTTACTTCCTCCAAAATGAATGTAAACAATGTCAGTATCATTTTTGTCATCTCATGCATTTCAGGACTGACTGAACAATACAATCTCATGCAATACTGTGTTGTACAAATAGTTAAGACTTTGAGTAATTCCTCGACTTGAACCTAGAACTAATTCTTAAACAGCTGACTTACTAACTACACAATACCAGTAATATTCTTAACTCCGTTTGAGAAAGAGGGAAACCAGAATTATGGAACTAAAAACAATATGGATCTTCGTTGTTGAAATACATTTATTTACCCCCATTTTGTTATGACATGCTAGCATGGGTTGAATGCTTCTTTTCTTGAAATTCATAAATGTAAACTTTTATTATTATTATTATTTTTTCACATTTTACATCTGGCTAGGGTTAAACTGTCCCTGTTTCTTTCTTCTCACATCATCAGTTACAGACTGGTAGGGGTAGTGGCTGCGAAAGAGATGATGCTGTTGGCGATGGGTGGTAGTCGCAGGAAGCGTATTTTCTGGTATACAAGTCGAATGTTTCAGGTAAAAATTTACAGCTAAGATACTGTATTTTCTGGTATATAAGTCAAATTTTTCAGACAAAAATGTATAGCTAAGTGTGGTAGTCACAGGTACCACATTTTCTTATATACAAGTCAAATGTTTCAGGGGAAAATTTACAACTAAGTGTGGTAGCTACAAGTACTGTATTTTCTGGTATACAATTCGAATGTTTCAGACCAAAATGTACAGCAAAATAAAATAAATGATAATAATAATAATAAATAAACACCAAGAAAGACAGCTTTGTAGGGTCAAAGATTGCATGTGAAATGCAGCAGGATTTGGAAAGATAGGGACGATGTTTCAATGTTTACGTTGTACACTGGGTCAAATAGTATGCCAGAAAATACCGAAATTTTCAATTAGGGTATAGAATTGAGGTAAGCCATGTTGAAAGATGGCACCATAGCATCAAGTAGGGAACTTAATCAGTTGCTTGAGGGTCATACCACCATCTCTACCAACACCACCACCATCTCCTCCACTGTCACCATCCAGTCAACTTGGGTACCTTTGGAGTCCACTGTGTTACAAGCAGTTAACCCAAGTCTGGAGATAGGACTATTGTTCCTTTTTTTTTATCTTTCTTCAAGGGCTCTGCCTATAACCCTTCGTGGAAGCTCAAATATAAAGGATCATGGCTCATGTCCCCTTCTTCTTTGATTAACCCATTAAAAAAAAACAACAATAAATAAATAAAAATAAATTAAAAAATGTTCTGGTTTAGTGCCCAAAACGAGTGCTTTTGGGTTAAGATTTGAACTTGGTGATTCTTCACTAGTTGCTATTAAACAATAAACAACGGTACACATAGCAAATGATATGGATAGAAGATATTTTATTTGTTTCCTCGAAAACAATAACAGTATGTACACTTGAGTGTGTGTATATGTATGTGCCTGTTTGTATGTGTGCGTGTAATCTTCAATACTGTAATCACCATCATCATCACGTTGTTCTCCACTCACATCTTACCACCACCACCACCACCACTACTTACCATCACCACCACCACCACCATGTATTCGTATGTAAGTATATTCATTTATTATATAGCAATTACGAGCTCAGATTTATAAAGAAGGGGGGGGGGGCAGTAAATATGATTATGTGACATCCATGCCTTTCCCAAAGCATGGATATTAAGAAATGAAAATGATGAAGAATTAAAATCGTGATTTAAGTTGCAGACTGTGTAGATTTGGATAGCATATCTCCAGAATACAATGTTTAGAATACGTAAGTCCTTTATAAATAATCAGTAGAAGTTAAAGAGTATACAAGGGTCGCGAGTTTCGTGCATTGGCACTTGTCAGTTTGATGCACGAAACTCTTGACTGTTGAGTTACTCTTTAACTTCTGCCAAATATAAATATAGAAAAGAAAAACGTATATATACTCATGTTTATTCAACCTGTTTTGACAACAGTAGGTTCTGGTGCTGGAAGCACACACATGTATATGCAGAAATATACACACAGGAACAGAAAGTAAGTGAGAGAGAGAGAGATTATTTGTTACTTGGACCTGGTTGACAAGAAGACTTTTCCCTCCCTTCACATGCATAAAGAGAAATATACTCTCACAGATAAACAGGGGGAGAGAGAGAGAGAGAGAGAGAGGAACAGGAGAATGAAGAGGATTGAGACATTATAGAATATGATTGACAAACACTTCTTTGCTCAGACATGTACAGAAATATGCTCACATGCATAAAGAGAGAGAGAGAGAGAGGGGAGGAGGAGGAGGAAGAGAGAGACATTACAATATATTTCAATGAACATGGTAGACATAAACACTTTTCCCTTTCCTCATATGCATAAAAACTGGCATTCCAACAGTTATGATAAGGGTTCCAGTTGATCCAACCAATGGAACACCCTGCTCATGAAATTAACGTGCAAGTGGCTGAGTACTCCACAGACACGTGTACCCTAATGTAGTCCTCAGGGAGATTCAGCATGACACAGAGTGTGACAAGGCTGGCCCTTTGAATTACAGGTACAACATCTCATTTTTGCCAGCTGAGTGGACTGGAGCAATGTAGAATAAAGTGCCTTGCTCAAGGATGCAATGTGCCACTGGGGATTGAACTCACAACCTTACAATTGTGAGCTGAATAACCTAACCCCAAATCCACGTCTTCATTATGCATAAAAAAATATGCTTACACACATCAAGAGAGGGAGGGAGGGAGATAGACATAATTGAATACAATTGACACGTTACCCCTGCTCATATACATAGGGAAAAAGGGAGAAGCATTGAAACGACTGATGTCAAATAGGTCAGCATCAAATCATCAACAATGAATGGGCAACACCGAAACAGCTGTACCAAAACATTTTGTACTATGTAGTAAGAAGTTAGCTTCCCAACCACACAGTATTAGGTTCAGTCCCACTGTGTGGTACTTCGGGCAAGTGTCTTCTACTATAGCCCCAGGCTAACTAAAGCCTTGCAAGTGACTTTGGTAGATGGAAAGTGAAAGAAAACCATTGTATGTATATATGTACATACATTTGCTCACTTGACAACTGGTGTTGGTTTGTTTACATCCTGGTAACTTAGTGTTTTGGCTAAAGAGACTGAAAGACTTAGCACCAGGCTTTAGAATAAGTACCAGGGTCAATTCATTTGACTAAAATCCCTCAAGGCAGTGCCCCAGCATGGCCACAGTCCAATAACTGAAACATAAAAGATATAGAGAATGTGAGCATGTGGTGCATATATGGATATTTAGTCTTATATTAGAATATCGGAGCTGTGCGGGGCACCAATGAACATGCAAAACTTACAAACAGGACCACACTACACAAACTTTCAGCAAGCTCACCCTCCATACAACCTTAACCAACTGAAGCAAGATAGCAAAGCCCTCAGTAATTTAAAAGTCCTCCTGCTGTTTAACGATACAGCACAGACATTATATTCCGCTGTTTACATTGTTTTCAAATTTTGGCACAAGGCCAGTAATTTGGGGAAAAGGGTCAATCAATTATATTGAATCCCAGTGCTCAACTGGTACTTATTTTATTGGCCCTGAAAGGATGAAAGACAAAGTCAACCCAGCCAGCATTTGAACTCAGAATGCAAAGATGGATGAAGTGCCGCTAAGCATTTCGCCCAGCATGTTAACGTTCCTACCTTAGCTAACCGTTATATATTGAAAAATTAAAAATCTACGTCTTAGTATTGGTCTTCTGTTATAATTCAGATCCTTTGTGAATGTTTTACACTGATTCACAACTAGGGCGTTCTATAAGAATATTAAATCTACCCCAATATTTCATGAAAGGATGTTGATAAAATAAATTTTATCAACACCCTTTCATCATAGACTAGCTTAGTCTCTCTTTTATTGTAATTCCATTCACATCTAGAATGCTTTATAACAAATATTAAATTTGTCTTCAGTATCTTCATGTGATATTATTCTGTCAACTTCAGTTTTAATCTTTTATTATATTTCTATCCATTCATATCTAGGATGGTTTGTAGAAATACAAAATCTACCCTAGTATTTCACTGCTACTTCATTTAATCAATGCCAGGAGGAGGAAAGACAAAGCTAGTCTTCTTCTATAATTCCGTTCACATATAGGTTATTTTACAGGAATATTAAAATAAAGTACCAGTAAAATATTAGGGTAGATTAACACCAGAAATATGAAAGCTAAAGTCAATCTTAGTCTTCTAATTTCATTCATATCTAGAATACTATATAGTAATATTAAGTCTACCCCAGTATTTCATCGCTATTCTATTTTCTCGGCCCTGGAAAGATTGTTTGTGTTACTCTTTTATCTTAATTCCATTTACATCTAAGAATATAAAATCTCTATATGATGAAATTTAAATGATGAAAATTAAAGTTAACCTGGGTAGGATTTGAACTCAGAAGGACCATAACTAACTACAGCAAGAATATTGTCTTCAGCCAGTCTGCTGCCAAAGGTGCCTAAGTCAACCTGGGAAGCATTTAAACTTAGAGTTGTTACTCTTTTCACTCTGTGCATTAATACTAGAATCTTCTCCATTATTGTATACGGATAATCAATAAGTGAGTTTAATTGAGATCAATAAGAGAGATTCAATGAGATCAATTGCTTTAAGGAGTTTAGAATCTAATATTTTGAGGTCTTTGAGACCTACGTGTTGGAGAACAGTTTGACTCAGGAACCACATATCACATGCACACAAATATAAAGAGTAAAGGATAAAGACACCGCTTCAGTCACAAATGACCATGGGGTTGTACTTAGAAAGTTCCCCTCTGAAGCACAAGTCTGGATAAGGCTGCTTGTGCAAGACAGCAGCCACCCATGCATACCAGCTCCCACTCTCCAGGCCACCGATATTATCCAAGGGAAAAGCAAAGGGGTCCAATACAGCTTGGCACAAGTGACATCGCAACTCATTTCTACAGCTGAGTGAACTGGAGCAACGTGAAATAAAGTGTCTCGCTCAAGAAGACAACACACAACTTGGTCCAGGAACTGAACTCACAACCTCATGATTGTAGGCCCGATGCTTGAACCACTGCGCCATGTGCCTTCACACAAATATATATATATCTCCAACTTAACATGGATGCCATATTAGAACACCAAATACTGTGTCATTAACCTTGAGACATCCTCTCTTATAGGCACCTGGTGTATGAAAGCACACACATAGGGCGTAGCAGACAAAATTTGTCTTCATGGGTGCTGAAATAACTTACATATACCTCTGATATATTTGATATTACATATTTCTATGACATATCTCACATACAGTAATGTGTGACATATATCATATACACTGATAAATTTGATATCACATATTACAGATATAAGATATATATCTGGCAAGTCAAGCATTGTTTACATTCTGAATTCAAATTGTGATCAAGTCAAATTTTATCTTGAATTTTTTGAGGGCTGGGCTATGATATTGAACTTATTATATTCAATGCTCAGGTGCATAACGATTCATCAGAAAAGGTAACCAAAACTGCATGAACAGTGCACAGAATATGCACAAGAAGTGTACAGAGAAAAAAATCTTCAAAAACGGGAAGAAATGGAGTTGAGGAGAAT
The DNA here is from genome assembly GCF_046866305.1 of Octopus bimaculoides. Classification (NCBI taxonomy): domain Eukaryota; kingdom Metazoa; phylum Mollusca; class Cephalopoda; order Octopoda; family Octopodidae; genus Octopus; species Octopus bimaculoides. The sequence goes on along the minus strand of NC_142954.1, from coordinate 12,825,803 downwards.
CAAGTGTACTGTGGGTGGATTTCAGGAAGTATGGAAGTTTTGAAGAATGTGGTGTCTCGACAGCTAAGAACTGATGCAGGTAGTTTATTCCATGCTTCAGCAATTCTCAACTTAACACCCTCTCCTCTCAGAGGGTGATCGTAGAGACGTTTTACATTCTATGTAATGCATTCTGGACATGGATAGAATTAGAATAAGAGAACCAAGATGGCACAAAAGCTCCCTCTTCAGCCTTGATACATGGCCTGAACAAAAGATGGGATATTCATGGTTGGAACATATTTAACCAGAGACCTCCTAGGTCAAGGATGACTTGGGATCAAGCGAACACAGTAATGAGGATGGACACATCAGATAATGTAATCCTAGATACACTGTGTCTGAATTGAAATTGAGATGTTCATGTTTGGAACCTATTTAATCATAAACCTCCAAGACTGAAAAATGACCTAGGGTTAAACAACATCAAAAATAGACACATTTTATCTGATATGCTAATATTTCTTATTTCTTTATTGCCCACAAGGGGCTAAACATAGAGGGGACAAACAAGAACAGACAAAGGGATTAAGTCGATTACATCGACCCCAGTGTGTAACTGGTACCTAATTTATCGACCCTGAAAAGATAAAAGGCAAAGTCAACCTCGGCGGAATTTGAACTCAGAACGTAAAGACAGACGAAATACCGCTAAGCAATTCGCCCAGGGCTAAACATAAAGGGGACAAACAAGGGCAGACAAAGGGATTAAATTGATTACATTGACTCCAGTGTGTAACTGGTATCTAATTTATTGACCTCGAAAGGATGAAAGGCAAAGTTGACCTCAGCAGAATTTGAACTCAGAACGTAAAGACAAAGTACCACTAAGCATTTCGCCCGGCGTGCTAACGATTCTGTCAGGTTGTTGCCTTCGACTAATGAATGAATTAATTAATGAGATAGTTACACTAATTCCTCTTCTGAAATCATTCTCGCCAGAGCAATGAAAGTTATCTAATAATAACTCGATTGATTATGCGTAGAAGACATTGTATAGCGAGGGAACTGTTTCTCAAACTATTTGAAACATTCACAAGTGAATAAAACAAATCAAGAATAGATTATTTGTCTGGTTGCTATAACATTCTGGGATTAATGTTAGTTCTCTCTGTGCCATGAGGCACTTAAGGTCACAACATGATCTCTCCATTCAGCTCTGTTTTCTGACACTCTTATGGTCTCATTCCAGCTTCTCCACCCTTCTCATCTCCTTTCCTTGTCAATAGTCCTTCGCCATGTGGTTTTAGGGTGCCTTGCTGCTCTTCCCTGCCCCCCCCCCCCCGGCCTCTTAGGCTGTCACTTTAAGTATTAATGTACAAACTTGTTAATTGGTGAATAACCTCACATTTATAGTTTATATACATTACCTAGAATATTTAATCTATATAGTTTAATATACTCTTTACAAGACGTTTTGTTAGCCAAGTTTTATTGCAAGGTGCTTATTTAGGTATTCACTTGAATTCTGTCACCCTATTTTCCTTCATTTCTATATATTTACGAATTCAGAAACTTTTGAGAGAATGTGAAATAAATTGTTTAAAGAATAGTAAATCTCAAAGCAGTTGAAGCTATAAATAACAGCGAGTAAATATTAGGTTAAAAGAATAACCCTCAGATAGAAAAAGTCGATGGCTGCCTGCAAGACTTGAACCCACATCTCATGTAAACATACATATACACAAACATGTTTATATCCATACATATATACACATACATAGGTGTATGCTTGAAAGTGTGTATGACTGATCAACTGTAAGGTATGCACCAAAATAAGGAAATATTCAGTAATGTCCCACACTCTAATAAGTTACAAGAAAGAAGGGGCTCACCAACATTATATTTATTTGTGCTTGTGTTTGTTTCTGCATGTGAACTTGCATGCATGCCACCTCTTCTCTTCTACATTGCTGCAAATATACATGTGTGTGTTTGTGTGAGTTTATACGCACAAGTGAAACGGTTCCATTACCAACAGAGAATTGAAACTAAGATATGGTCTTAGTTAATCAGGAGCACAAATTATCAACGTCCTCATCATTAACAACAACAACAACAACAATAATAATAATAATAAATAACAATAACAACAACAACAAACTATCATAGATGTCTGTAATTATTTTGCTTGAGAAGTTAACAAATTCTTCAGTCCCGATAAAATGGCACAAAAGGAATTCAATCAAAATGGAGAAATGCATTCAATTTAAATCTCACTAAACTGGTCACATGACAATGCCATGTGACTACACACACACATGAGAATAGATATATGTGTCTGAATGCACAAATGTGAGGTAAAAAGCACTATATTATATATATATAAATAAATAATATTCATGCATATTGGGAACTTTCCTTTGGTAGATGACAGAAGAAAGTTCTACAGTTTCATGCAGAGCAATCTGCTCAGAATATTTGTTTATAATATTCAAATCTAGCTTATTCCTCTCATCATATCAACATTCCCTGTACAGGTACACAATGTGCTACACGTCAGGTGTCAAAGCGATCAGAAACCAACGTGAAATGAAGAGCTTTGCCTGACAACACCCTGTCTGGGAATCAAAATCACAATCTTGCAACCATGAGTGCAACAGCCAAACCCTTAAGCCACATGCCATCCACCTCCCCACACACATACGTATATATTTGTTTTTATGTTGAGTTATAATAAAAACAATTTTACATTAAACTGACAGATTACTCAATACATTTGGTAGAGTATATATTTATTATTCTTTAACAAGTCTGATAAAGCTAAGGAAGCTGAAACTTCAAAGTCACTGTCAAACAATTTTTGTTAAAGAATAATACATAAGCTATGATTCTTTTTCGTTGTGATATATGTATATTACATACATTCATATATAATACTATATATAATGTACATGTGTGTTTATTTATATACTTGCATGTGTGTGAGAGAGAAAGAAAGGGAAGAATAAGGAGTGACTGAGTGAGGGGTCACCACATGTTAGTATACAGTTATTTTCATGATTTTCCTACATGTTATATCATAGAATTAGTGCGGCCCCAACCTCAACTGATGCTGGACAAGTCTTGTGTACATGCACTGCACACATGGCTAAGAGTATGACACTTTACTCATGATCATGTATCTAAGTATTATCTTACTATGAGTGCCAATCAGTTACTCAACTCACATTCCAGTACTGCTGTAAGTCAGACACTCTACTCACATTCCGATATTGTCATATATAAATCAATCACTTCACTCATGTTTCTTTATTGTCATGTATAAGTTGGACACTCCACTCACATTCCAGTATTGCCATATAACATACATTTATGAGTCATTCATTCTACTCACATTCCAGTGTTGTTGTACTCAAGTCAGACACTGCACTCATTCCTGTACTGTTGTATACAAGTCATTCACTCTACATACATTCTTGTATTGACATTAGATGAGTCACACTTTCTACTCATATTCCAGTATTGTTATATGTGAATCAAACACACCACTCACACTCCAGTCCTGCCACCTCTGAGTCAGCCATTCTGCTCATATCTCATTAATGCTACATGTTAGTCAGTCTCTCCAGCATTAAGTTACACATGAGTGTAATGTGATTCTCCAAGTTTAATGTGTGACTGAGTGAGATCTTTCAATAATATTGAGTGTTAAGTGATTATACATTCCCCTACATTATAAGTGACTCCATGAATGCCCAAATTTTCGACATATGGAGTGGAGATGTGGCTGTAGGTTTCCACTTCTAGCAATGGATGTATGTTACCACATTAGTGTCCCACATGTAGTATGACCAAGTCCACACATGACCAACATCCTAGCTTCCCACATGTGGGGTTTAGATAAATCATTCCATTAAATTTGCTGACTCATTCCATTAATATAATAACATGCCACATGGAGCACGTGAATGTTAGTTAACCCCAATTAGAATTTCCCCCTTCCCCTCATGTGGCATACAAATGCAAGTGAATCACACCAGATATCTTTTTCCATGTAGTATGCAAATATGAGTTACTCCCTAAATGTTTCAATTTGCCACATGTAGATATCAATGAGAATAAACCCTCTGGGAATATCCTAGCTTGCTCCATGTTTCCACATGGATACTGAAGTGAATCACTCGGCTGGAAATTCAATGCTTTTTAGGTTTTCTTTTACATACGACATATATGAATGTGGCTGAGTCTCTTGACTAATGCATTAGCTTGCCACATGTGTGCTGGGTGGTGGCTACATGAAGGGGCAGATCACCCTGACCATGGCCACCTGACTAGTCCCATGTGCAGCACAAGCAAGCAGGTAACGTGTGAATGTGGATGACGGACGACTATTCTTCACTCGCTACTTCGATGGTGTCCGATCGTTGTCATGCGTCGAGTCGAGAGTGAGTGTGAAGTGGAGGTGGAGATGACTGGCCAAGGAGGTGGGGGTAGGGTAGAGATCAGTGGTGGAGAACTTGTGATCCATAGCTGGTCATGATGGAGACAAAATGTTAAAGATTAAGAGAGAAAGAAAGAAAGAAGCATATATATATATATATATATATATATACGAGAGAGAGAGAGAGGAAAAATAAGAAAATGACTTTTGAGTGATGAAAAGTGTTAGTAAAAACAAATGATAAAAAATGAGGAGAAAAAAATTTTTCTAAAATATGGTGATGATTAATTATAAACAATTATTAAAAAAAACATAGCCAGTTTTTTTCTTTTTTTTTCTTCATGGCACCAAAAAACAAACAAAAAACAAATAAAACATGATTAATTTTTTTCCTTTGTTTTCGTAAAAGTAGTGAAGACAGAATAAGACAGGTGTCTGGTTTGTTTTCTCTTTCTGTTTTTTTTTTTTTTAGAAAGAACTGTATTGAATAATAAGTGAGAAGGGAGAGTGGGGAGGAGAAAAATGTCATTTTTTTTTTTTAGAAAAAAAAAAAAATTATAAAATTGTAAAACGTAAAAAAAAAAAATTAAATTAAATGATTTAAAAAAAAACTGCACAAAAAAAATAATAGTAAAAAAAAAAAACATTGTTCTGTAACCCAGCCATTTAAATTGCCATTAAAAGCAGAAGATAAGAGTTTTTCTAGAAAGATCTTTTGCCAAAAATCAGTTACGAAATGCACGGAATATTAATTCTGAAGATTTGAGATTTATATATATATATACATATATATATATAGTGTATGTATATTTATATAATATGTGTCTAATTTCACAAAAGGGAGTTATGTGTATCTTCTATAATTAATTGCGATTTTCTGTCTCTCAGATTTTTCTTTCAATAGTTTTCTCATTTACTTTGAGTTTGCGCTTGTTAATGTGTAATTTTAAATGCTTGAGCATATCAGTATGTGTTTGTGTTGCTGTCAGTTTGTTTAAGTATATGTATGTGGTTGTTCTGTGTGTGTGTGTGTGTGTGTGTGTGTAATATTTGTGAATATGTCTGCGTTATATCTGGGTATAATTTTACATGTAAAGTATCAGGTAGTGTTTACATTTATGGATACATGTACACATACATGCATGCATGTACGCAGAGAAATATGTACATACAAACACGTATGTATGCATTTTTTACTAAATATACATGTGTGTGTGTGTGTGTATTATTCAAAACAGTTTGATTCGAATTCTGTGCAACTTCAAGTTTCACAAGCCCTTAACAGAGCCTGTATCTTCAAGCTGGAGGAAAATCCAAATTTATATATGTATATGCAGTTGAAACACGTGTAGGTCTAAGTAAAGCTGTAAATATAAAATGAATTAAAGGTAATGACATGCTACTTTGTAATAATCCTAATTAATATTATTATTATTGATGTACATATATATATACATCATAAATCTATTGTACTATATGTACACATATATCTATATATGTGTGTGTGTATATTTTTTAATACTTGGCAGAGGTAACAGTGATTGAAGGGCCAAGAGGTTTATGCATGATTAGTTTGATCAGTGTTCACACATGAAACTCTCGGCCCTTGAGTCATTCTGTTACTTCTACCAAATATCAATAATAATAGTAGTAATATATATATATATATATATATATATATATATATATATATATATATATATATATATATATATACAAACACGTTTTGAGTTCTGTTTGCCTTGTTTGCATTGCTAAACCTATATGTGTGTATATATACATATATGTACGTAATTATATATACATGTGTGTGTGTGTGTATGTGTGCGTGCATGTGTGTGTGTGTGTGTGTGTGTGCATGTATTATATGTCTATATACAGTTTATTTTACCTCAACAAACATCAAAAGTTACTCTTATTTAGTTGTAGAGCCTATTTTAAGTTTCATGTAAACCGTATCTCCCCATTACTCCTCAAGTTTACACTGTTTTGTCAAACATAAATCAAATCACAATAAGGAATACAGTGAGAGCTGCTTATTGCTATCACTTTGAATTAGAGCCCTTGTTGATAACAATAACCAGCAGATAATATTAGGTATATAAATGCAGTGGGAGCTGCTTTTTGTTATCCGTTTCATATATGGTCATAGTTGAGAATAGGAATCAACAAATAACTTTAAGTCAAAGTATTTGGGTTCCACTAATTTTGATGATAATAACTAGTTGATAACATTATGCTTAAATATATTAAATGATTTATAATGTTTCTGTATATATATATATATATATATATATAATGTTATATATATATATATATATATATATATATATATATATAATGTTATATATATATATATATATATATATATATATATATATATTTTCCCTAAAACTATATATATATATATATATATATATATATATATATATATATATGTAAATTTTTTTTGTATATAAATGAATGTGTTTATGCATACATTATATATATATATATATATGTGTGTGTGTGTGTGTCTATATGTATGTATGTATATATATATATATATATATATATATATATATATATATATATATATATATATATATGCACAGACACTGGACAATATTAAGTTAACTGTTTGGGATATACTAATTTTGATGATAAAAAGGGGTTGGCACTATATATATATGTGTGTATGTATGTGTCTGTGTGTGTTTGTTTCTCTGTAAGCTTTCATCAACATGCGGTATTTATAAACTGTTTAATTTTACATGGAAAAAGAGGCAACCAATCCCTCATCTAGAATGTAATTCTCTACCAGGGCCATAAGTTTCCTGTTATGTCAGATGAAACAAATATCTCTGTTTTGTTGAGCCTGATCAAACAGGAAGGTACAATAAAGTGTTTTTCTCTCTCTCTATTGGTGATGGTATTTACTTTAGATGAAGGACATGTGGCTCCCTTATCTATAAGTAGTGTGTTTGCATATTCAAGCTACTGTGTAAGTATTACATTATATCACAGACTCATAGACATACACACACACATACATGCACGCACATATACATATATGTGCATACATCCACATATATCTAATGTATTTTACATATAAATATATCTAAATACACAGAGCATTATGTGTGTTGTGGTGTATGTGTATGTATGTATTTAGAAATATCTATATTTGTGTGTGTTTACTTATTATACAAATGTATATAAGTATTATATAAAACTAACATACGTATGTGTGTGTATATATATAATATGTATGCATAACTATATACATATGCATGTTTTTGTGAGTATATATTTGTGTGTGTGTGTGTATACATATATATATATATATATATATATATATATATATACACACATGAACATACATAATTTTCATCAAGTAATATCTTACTGGTTATGGCATTTAATTGCTCAGACTGTTACCATAGGTTTCAAACTAACTATATGTCATCTATTTTTCTGACTTACGGACAACTAACTGATTGTATATCTATCATATATTTATGTATACCGGAGTAAGCACAAAACTGTCTGATGAACGGGAACGTGAAACTCCGAGTAACAGTTTTTTGTTATGATATATATATATATACAGATATATATAAACATGTGTGCATGCATGTTTGTGTGCAAGTATGTGTATGTATATATATATATATATATATACACACACACATATATGTGTGTCTGTGTGTTATAGTATGTGTACATATATCTATGTATATATGTTAGTGTATGTAGATATGTATAAACATATGATTGTGCGTGTGTGTGTGTGTGTGTGTGTATGCCTGTATATTATTCTGATCTGTAATTTTCAATGTCATATACTAAATATATATCAAGTATCATTATCGTTTTTGGCATTATCACTGATATTGGTATTTAGAGTATCGCAGAAAAAAAATCCCTTTTGTGTTGTTCATTGTTTTGTTGTAATTTTTTTTTATTCTCACTATTTCACTCTTCAGAATTTCAAATAACATAACTGTGTTTTCTAGATCTTTCTATACAGAATGTCTGTGCTTTCTTTTTTTTTTTTTTTCTTATGGCTGCTGTTTGAAAGAGGCGGGAGGGGTGGGGGTGGGGCAAGATAAAGGGAATATGTGTGTGTGTGGGGGGGGGATGAGTTTGTGTGTGTGTGTGTGTATGTGTTGGGGGCAGTGTGTGTGATGGAGGTGGGGGTTAGGGAAAGGGTTAATCATTGAAGCTACTGGGAAGAACTGACGTTCTGCGATACCTCACAGAACACACTGGCACCACCAGCTTTTTACACAAGCAACGACTTTGGCAGGAGGGGTAGGGATGGCTTAGGGGTTAAGGTTCAGGTTAAAGAAGAGGGTGACAGTGTGTGTGTGTGTGTGTGCGAAAAACTTCAAGAATGCTCATCAGGCCATTCTTGACAATACCATTTTCCATTTGGGAGAGTAGCAACTTGCTCCAAAAACTCGTGTTTGTTTTTGTTTATATTTTGCTTTTGTTTTTTTTTCTTTCTTTTGCTGTTGCTGTTCTGATGGCTCCAACGCTGTAGTAGTAGTAGTAGTAGTAGTAATCAAAGTAGTACTCCTTGTGTGTTTAATTACTCCGGGTTTAAAACATGGGATATTCCAAAGAAGGAGAAGGTGACGGAGTGAAATGGTGATCTACAGGTCCTTCACAGCAACACAAATCTTCAGATGAGCTGACCTGGTATGGGACACCAATCTTTGAAAAAAAAAAAACACAAGAAACATGTTTAAGAATCAATAAAAAATAAACAAATTAATTTATTATGTAAATGACAACAAAAGTATTACGGCAAACTGACTGATTCATTAAATGAATAATAATGAAGTGAAATACAACTAGTGCATGTTTGTTATTAGCATAATGACCCTTCCAAGATAGAAGAGAAGACTATTAAACTCATAATATGCTACTATGTATGATGAAAAACACAAAACTTTAAGAATCAACAACAAAAAAAAACAAACAAAAATCAAATAAACGAGTAGCTGTGTGATAAGTAGCTTGCTTACCAACCACATGGTTCCCGGTTCAGTCCCACTGCATGGCACCTTGAACAAGTGTCTTCTACTATAGCCTCGGGCCGACCAAAGCCTTGTGAGTGGATTTTGTAGATGGAAACTGGAAGAAGCCCGTCGTATATATATATATATGTATGTGTGTGTTTGTGTGTTTGTGTGTCTGTTTGTCCCCCCTCCAGCATTGCTTTACAACCGATGCTGGTGTCTCAAAAGAGACCGATAGAATAAGCTCTGGGGTCGATTTGCTCGACTATAAAGGTGGTGCTCTAGCATGGCCACAGTCAAATGACTGAAACAAGTAAAAGAATAAACGAGAAACAAATGAATTTATTATGTAAATGACACCGACAGGGTTATGACAAACTGATCAAATCAAATCACTGAACAAATAATTGATAAGTTAATTGGTTAGTTAACCAGTATAGGCACAGGAGTGGCTTGCTTCCCAACCACATGGCTATGGGTTCAGTCCCCCTGTGTGGCACCTTGGGCAAATGTCTTTTACTATAGACTCGGGCTGACCAAGCCTTGTGAGTAGATTTGGGAGATGGAAACTGAAAGAAGCCTGTCGTATTATACGTATATATATATGTGTGAATGTGTGTGAGTGTTTGTTCCCCTAACTGGTGTTGGTACGTTTACATTCCCCGTAATTTAGCAGTTCAGCATAAGAGGCCAATAGAATAGGTACCACGCTTAAAAAATGAACAAAAATACTGGGGTCAATTCATTCGATTAAAATTCTTCAAGGCGATGCCCCAGCATGGCTGCAGTCTGATGACAGAAACATGTATAAAAGAATAATAACGAAGTGAACTAGTCAGTGCATGTGTTTGTTATTGGCATAATGACCCTCCCAAGATGCAACTGAATAACCTCATATTTCATATGGCATTTGGTGTGGTGTTAATGAGGTTAGGATGGTGATAAAAGCACATGCATCTAAATGGTACTCGCACGAAATTAATGTGGCTGAGTACTCCACAGACTTAATGTAGCTTAATGTTTTACCATTTATTTCTTGTTCAGTTTCCCTTGCAGTTTTCATCGCTGCATACTATGCGTTTAGTGATGAAACATTTATTGAGAATGGTGAATCTGGTAGGGTTTTACTGCCATGCCCTGGATTATTTTTTAATTAGCATATATTGATCAGTCTATTGCCACACCCAGGATTATTTTGCTCTTCCCTCTGGCTGGGTAATCATGAATCGCCTCTACAGCAGCACACCTATTTCTGCCCGATCTCTTCCTCTCTTGTTTTCTCTCTCTCTTCCCAGGTAGACATCTGACACAAGATCACCTCTTCTATTGCTCCCTCCCCTCTCAAAATTCCTTGTCTTGTGAGTTACTTTGGTGACCCAGTCAGTGCTGGTGCCATATAAAAGCATCCAAACTACACTGTAAAGTGGTTGGTGTTTGGAAGGGCATCCAACTGTAAAAAACATGCCAAAACAGACCTCACCTGTGCTAGTGTCATATAAAGAGCACTGAGTCCAAGTGGCTGAGTACTCCACAGACATGTGCCCATTTGAAATACAGATACAACTTATTTTTGCCAGTTGAGTGGACTGAAGCAATGTGAAATAACGTGTCCTGCACAAGGACACAACACGCCACATGGTATTGAACTCATGATCTCATAATCATGAGTTGAATAGCCTAACCACTAACCTATGTGCCTTCAATTATTGTATATTTCCATCCAAAAATAAGACTGGTCTTTCATTCTAAAAAACCAGAAAAAAAAAAATTACTTAGAATTTGTCTGGCACACTAATGATTTGGCAAGCTCACCACCCTCATGGTTTCCTATTCTGGCACAATGCCAGCAAGTTTCTGGGAGGGGATTAGTGAACTACACTGACCCCAGTACTTGACTGGTACTTTATTTCATCAATCACAAAAGGATGAAACGGAAAGTTGACCTCAACAGAATTTGATCACAGAAAGTAAAGCACTGGGAGATATGCCACTAAGTAGTTTGTCCAATGTGCTAATGAGTCTCTCAGCTCACAATCATAATAATAATAATAATAATAAATGATAATAATAATAATATTTTATTCTAGGCACAAGGCCCAAAATTTTGAGGGAAGGGGCCAGTTGATTAGATTGACTCCAGTACATAATTGGTACTTAATTTATCGACCACGAAAGTATGAAAGGCAAAGTTGACCTTGGTGGAATTTGAACTCAGAATATAAAGACAGACAAAATACCACTAAGCGTTTTGCCTGGCATGCTAACGTTTCTGCCAGCTTGCCACCTTAATAATAATAATAATAATAATAATAATAATGTCCTGATGCAGATCCAGGCTGTGGCTTTCATGGCTTCTCATCTTAATTGATTGGAAGTGTTATCATGTACATTGTTTTGTCTTGATATAAAAGATGGGCTACAGCAAATATTCTGCTCAATACCACAGATTTGCTTGTCAGTTGAACATGTCCCTTGGTGGCTGACGATATGTGCATCTCTGATCATGAGCAGAAGTAGCGGGAGAGCATCATAGCCATGTGTTGAGAGGAATTCTTTGGGGTTTGAATAATTCACCTTTGGAAACACGAGTGTCTCTTTCAACATCCTTAAATGACCCTTATTCAGGGACCTTTTGAGAGGGATGGGTTACTTGACCTGAAGAAAATTCTAACTGGGCCCCACCTGCGAGGTCATGTGCTGTTTATCTTGATATGGGATCATCATGTTATGCACATATGGTAGTGATGCATGTGCCTGGTGTACCCTTATCAGATGGGTAGTCATGATGGGTATAATGGGCTTCGTATATTTTACCCCAGTGTCACTTTGATGACATGCACTGCTCTCCCACTCTATAATAATAATTATTATCATTATTTCTACTCTAGGCACAAAACGTTGAAAAGTTTGGGGGAAGGGTCTAGTCGATTATATCGACCCTAGTGCTTATTTCACCAGAAAGATGAAAGGTAAAGCCAACCACAGTGGAATTTGAACTCAGAACCTGAAGATGGACAAAATGCTGCAAAACATTTTGCCCAGCATGTTAACGATTCTGCCAGCTCACCACCTTGAGGATGATGATGATGATGATGATGATGATGATGATGATGATGATCCTTTCTACTAAAGGCACAAGGTCTGAAATTTTGGGGGAGGGATAAAGTTGGTTTCATCAACCCCAGTACTTGACTGGTACTTAATTTATTGACCCTGAAAGGATGAAAGGCAAAGTCAACCTTGGCAGAATTTGAACTCAGAACCTAGCTTCTTCCGAAATGCTGCAAAACATTTCGTCCAGTGTGCTGATGACTCTGCCAGCTCACCGCCTTAATAATAATAATAATATTAGTAATATTAATATTGAATAGAGTGCTTAGTAAAATGGCAAAAGAGGTGGGAGAAAGCAACAATAAGCATAAGAACATGCATTCTACAGCAGACAGGATGGAACATGAAAAGCCAGGGAAGTGAAGCGTAAAAGAGCTATGAAAAGGGAAAGGTGTAAGATTGGATGGAACATGAAAAGCCAGGGAAGTGAAGCGTAAAAGAGCTATGAAAAGGGAAAGGTGTAAGACAGGATGGAACATGAAAAGCCAGGGAAGTGAAGCGTAAAAGAGCTATGAAAAGGGAAAGGTGTAAGACAGGATGGAACATGAAAAGCCAGGGAAGTGATGAGTAAAAGAGCTAAGAAAAGGGAAAGGTGTAAAGAGGGATCAGGAATGACGAAAGACCAGTAAATGTAATAATTCAACACAATCTGCTACCAAAGGAAAAACTAAAAGCACCCACTACACTCTCGGAGTGGTTGGCGTTGGGAAGGGCATCCAGCTGTAGAAACTCTGCCAAATCAGATTGGAGCCTGGTGTAGCCATCTGGTTTCACCAGTCCTCAGTCAAATTGTCCAACCCATGCTAGCATGGAAAGCGGACGTTAAACGATGATGATGATGATACCATCATTAATAGCAAATATGCAATTTTAGATTAAAACAGAGCAAAGGTTATATAACCACACACACACACACGCGTGTGTGTGTGTGTGTGTGTGTGTGTGTGTGTGTGTGTGTGTGTGTGTGTGTGTGTGTGTGTGTGTGTGTGTGTGTGTGTGTGTGTATATATCTATATATATATATATATATATATATATATATATATATATATATATATATACATTCCAAAATGTAACTACATGTGGACTTGGTGATATTTTTCCTTCCTTCTTCCCTTTCCTTTGGACTTTCCTGTGTTTCCCGTTTCCGAAGAAGAGCTGTGCTCAGAACGTAAAACAACCAAGGTTGAAAAAAAAAATAGTACTCGAACACCAGAGGTAGAGTAATATGCATTTTAAAAATTAAAACTGCAAAAACATTACAACAAAACTGCTACTCAGAGTTTCACGTTCCCATCCGTTGGGCAGTTGTGATCAAGATCTTTTGTGATGTCTTTGCAGCTTTAATAATAAAAAAGAATATATATGTATATATGTCATTAAGTTGTTTCTCAAGAGGGTCATAATGCCAAAAATATATACGCACTGCTGTTATTTACTTTATTATTTGGTTAACTATTTAACCAATTAACTAATCAGTTGTTTGATTAATGATTCTGCTGGTCTATCTATCAGTAACTTTTGTCAGTCTTTTCGTCACTATTCAATTCGCGACAATCGGTTAAATAGTTAAGCAATTAACAAATGATAAAGAAAAAAGAAGCAGTGCATGTGTTTATTATTAGGAAAATGACCCACCCAAGATACAGTTAAATCTGTATCATTAAAAATCTTGCAAACCAAATACAAAAACGAAATATAAAGCGTATGTTATCTCCCTTGAGAAGGCTAGTGCGAGATAGTTATCTCCCTTTAAAAATTCTGAGATTTTGGACGAAAGCAACGGGGGAATTTTGAAGCTGGTTGTTTAACCTGCAAGAAATAGCAGACAAATTTACTGGAAATCGCTTCATACTCTTTCTTCACTCAAAAATGTGAAAGAATTCATTAGATAAATATAAAAAGATATACTTCTGTTTAATTGTTTGACCTGGGCTTAAAAAACATCTGAACTACTTAAAATGTTTATCCTGTAAACTAGATCAGTTCTGATTGTGCAGCCCTACAATCAAAAGCCTTCCAGGCGTGACTGTCACCCCTTTATCAAGAGGTGGTGAGGATAAATAAGACTACATTATCTAAAGTAACTTTCTACTTTTTCAGACAGTGATAATGGGTGACTGGACACTCGGTTGTTTATGACAAGGTTTCCAGTTGATTGGATCGATGGAACAGCCTGCTCATGAAATTAATGTGCAAGTGGTTGAGTACTCCACAGACATGCATACCTTTTAGCCATAACTGGCTCAAATGTTCTACCTGTTTCCTGTTCAAACTAGCCAGTTCTTGCCTCTCAAACTGACACAACAATAATCAATGGAACAGCCTGCTTGTGAAATTAACGTACAAGCGGTTGAGTACTCCACAGACACACCTGGCTCATTGAATTACAGGTACAAGACATTATTGCCAGCTGAGTGGACTGGAGCAACATGAAATAAAGTGTCTTGCTTAAGGATGCAACACGTTGCCGGGAATTGAACTCAGGACCAGATGATCGTGAGCTGAATATATTAACTGGTACATGGACAGAATGTTAAATGCACTTTTGCCAAAGGACAAGAAGCTGAAGCCAAGAAGCCAAATGAACACAATGCCAAACGGACATAAAACCAAACAAGCAAGATGCCGAAAAGACATGCAAAAATTAAAATTTAATCTCATTAAATCTTAAGTGTCAAATTGGTGAATTGGTCATTAAATTATATAGGTAGGAATGTGTTATTACTGTGTCTGTTCGGCTTTATGTCCATTTGGCATTGTGTCCATTCAGCATTGTGTCTGTTCGGCTTTTTGTCCATTTGGCTTTATGTCCATTTGACATTGTGTGCGTTCGGCTTTATGTCCGTTCAGCATTGTGTCCATTTGGCTTTATGTCCATTTGGCACTGTGTGCATTCAGCATTATGTCCATTCAGCATTGTATCCATTCAACTTTATGTTCGTTTGGCATTGTGTCCGTTGAGCATCTTGTCTTTGGCGCCCTTTGGCAAAAATGCATTCGGCATCCTGTCCGCACATGATATTAACCACTCAGCCATGTGCTGTGAAGGCACATGGTTTACTGATTAGTGTGATATTTTTAATAGATTAAACTGCTTTTTCTAGCAGAACTTGCAAGCATGTCAAGACACTCCGACCTCATCAGCCAGTTAAAAAGATATAGGCAGTCACACACACACATACAGACGCCTGCAAATGTACACAAAGGTATCACCTGTTACAAAACAGGTGATAGCTAGTAAACTGAATGATGTCAATCTGATGATGGTTGATGACTTTTAATTACCTGCAAATTAACATCGTTTCAACAGAAAAGGATGCCTAAGTAAGGACTGCAAAAGCATGTAATGCCCTAGACAGACAGAATTATACAAAAGTCCTCCCTTCTTAACAACATGAAAAGGGATTTCTTCAAAGCAGTCTTTGAAGCAGTATTTCTCTATGGCTCTTCAGCATGGGCTTCAAAAGAAGCTTAATGGTATGTATGCTTAGTGCAGTTCTCAATCTTTCTTGGCAGCAACAAGCCACAAAGGGTTGGATGTATGGTAGTCTTCCTACCATCATTTCGGTAATCAGAGGAAGAACATTTTATGCAAGACATAGCTACAGAAGTAAGGATGAAATATCCAGTGGACTCCTCCTTTGGAAATTCATGCAAGGACATGTTGCTGGCACTCCGTCGCTTACGACGTCGAGGGTTCCAGTTGATCCGATCAACGGAACAGCCTGTTAGTGAAATTAACGTGCAAGTGGCTGAGCACTCCACAGACACGTGTACCCTTAATGTAGTTCTCGGGGATATTCAGCGTGACACAGTGTGACAAGGCTGACCCTTTGAATTACAGGCACAACAGAAACAAGAAGTAAGAGTGAGAGAAAGTTATGGTGGAAGAGTACAGCAGGGTTCGCCACCATCCCCTGCCGGAGCCTCATGGAACTTTAGGTGTTTTCGCTCAATAAACACTCACAACGCCCGGTCTGGGAATCGAAACCGCGATCCTATGACCGTGAGTCTGCTGCCCTAACCACTGGGCCATTGCGCCTCCACGCAAGGTCATGAAAGTATCAGTAAACCAAGAAGAGCAAAGATCAACTTGTGGAACATAATGGATATGAAGTTTGAGAATAAGAAAACTACTAAGGAAGACTGAGACGCCTGGTGAAGAAGAGTTGCATTGGTTAGGGCAAACCAACTGGGTAGGTAGATAAATCAGTGAAACATGGGCTGTAACTGCTGAGGACATACGTAAGCTCGCAAGGAATGAAGCCAGTATGCTCCGTTGGATGTGTAATGTCAATGTGAATACCCGTCAGAGTGTAAGTATCTTGAGAGAAAAGCTGAACATTAGAAGCATCAGTTGTGGCGTGCAAGAGAGACGATTGCGCTGGTATGGACATGTGGTGAGAATGGAGGAGGATAGCTGCGTGAAAAAGTGCCACACCCTAACAGTTGAGGGAACCCGTGGAAGAGGTAGGCCCAGGAAGACCTAGGCTGAGGTGGTGAGGCAAGACCTTCGTACATTGGGCCTCACCGAGGCGATGACTACTGACCGAGACCTTTGGAAATGTGCTGTGCGTGAGAAGACCCGGCAAGCCAAGTAAGATCGTTGCCAGTGCCCCTGGACTGGTTCTTGTGCGGGTGGCACATGAGATGCACCATTTTGAGCGTGGCCGTTGCCAGTACCGCCTGACTGGCTCCTGTAGGATTTTCGAGCGAGATCGTTGCCAGTGCCCCTGGACTGGCTTGTGCGGGTGGCACATAAAAGACACCATTTCGAGCGTGGCCGTTTTCGTGCGGGTGACACGTAAAAGCACCCACTACACTCTCTGAGTGGTTGGCGTTAGGAAGGGCATCCAGCTGTAGAAACTCTGCCAAATCAGACTGGAGCCTGGTGTTGCCATCCGGTTTCACCAGTCCTCAGTCAAATCGTCCAACCCATGCTAGCATGGAAAGCGGACGTTAAACGATGATGATGATGATGATGATGATAGATAGATAGATAAATAGTTATAGATAGATACATATAGATATAGATATAAATATAGATAGATAGATATAGATAGATAGGTATAGTTAGATAGATAGCTACAGGTAGGTAGGTAAACAGACAACAGAGTGCAAACATCTTAAAGCTGCTTATTGTCAGACACTGATTTAGGGGGGGGGGAAAGAGGAATAAACAAAAGCAGAAGATAAATAGACAATAAAGCAAAGAGGAATAAACAAGAAACTGAATAACAAAAATATTAATTAGAAAAAAAAATCAATTAATTATAAAAAAATGAAAACATATATAAACCTACCTGCCAAAGAGAGTTATATTGGACAACTCTACTAAGAATCCTGGAGAAGAAGCAGCAAAGAAAGGAAGTAAGAGAAAGAGTTTTAGATTGATAAAGTGAATAGAACGGCAGCACTATAGTTTGGTCTGTTATTAGAAGAGGGTCGAGTTCTATGGCATTTTATCTGCTTGTCTTTTTGTTTTCGAAAATTTGTGATAGAAATCATGCTGAAAGGTCATTTTTATGTTAGATTAAGAATCCTCCTGGATTATCAGGATTGTTGTAGGGAAATATTTGAATATATGTCTTATGATATGACAATGGGCAAGAGGTGGGGAGCAGTTCAGTTGCTACGGTGACGGTGTACTGTAGTGTTGGTTGTGTACTGCTTGCCTTCTGTAAGGTTGTCTCACAAGAATCCAGGAGCATATGTGCTATGTGTGTGCATATATATATATATATATATATATATATATATATATATATATATATATATATATATGTATATATGTGTTATATTCAAATTTTATAGTATTAAGTATTCATCATGGCTGGTCTTACCAATCAGTTCTCTGGCTTACCGGTTCCAGTCAAACCGTCTAACCCATGCTGGTGTGGATGTTAAATGATGATGGTATATGTACTTGTATACCACTCTGTAAGGGGGTTGGTGTTAAGAAGGGCATCCAGTGATGAAAGCCCTGTCAAAACAGACAGTGAAGCCTGGTGCGGTCTTTTGCCAAGACAGCCCCCAGTCAAGCTGTCCAACCCATGCCAGCATGGAAAACGGACGTGAAATGATGACAATGTGCCTTTTTACATGTGTGTGTGTATGTGTAGATATATGTGTATGTGTAGATATATGTGTATATATATGTGTGTCTGTGTGCAATATATATTATGAGTGTGTGTATGTGATGTGTGTGAGTGTATGTGTAAATGTATAGCTGACAAAATGGAAGGCTTTCTGTTTCATCATTTTTATATACCCAATCAGACCAAAAGAGTAAAAAAGATAAACAGAATGCTTTGTATTTTGTCAGATATATTTCAACTGTCGTTTGTAATAAGCTGAGGTCTAATTAATTAATCAAGTAATTAATATTGTAACTAATACACTCTGCTCCTTTAGAATATATCAGAGAGGGACTTATTTTTCTTGTTTTTAGTCAGATTCAATCATGTATGGTACTACTTCATTCTTTTTTAGAAAGCAGCAGAATGATTTAGTAATTAGACATTTTATAAAGTGAGATATTTCATTACACACACACATACACATGCAGATGAATATGTTTGTTTGTTTGCATGTAATGTGCACATGTAGGAAAGACGCTTTTAAAGTAGGCATGTCACACATGTTACATAAATATTGCACCTCATCAGACAGCCACTCTTTATTACTACGAATTGTGAATACAGAGTTTAGACAATAATATCCAAGCTTTTGTACTAAATGCCTTAGCTATTACACACACACACAGATACAGAATTCTGATTCTCTTTCTTTATTCTTTTATTCTGTTACTAGTTTTAGCACAAGAGCTGTGGCCATGCTGGGGTACTGCCATTAGTCGAATCGTTGGTGTAACCATGATACTCTGATGATCTAGCTTTCTTTATTTGTATTGATTTGTAAATATGCAATTTTACTGTATAATGCATAGTAATACAAACATATAAGCATAATTTCTTCCACACTGAAATTATTACAACATGAAGAAGGCTGTGAAACAGCTGTAATCCTTAGGATGTCATGTGGTTAAATAAATATTTATTCATCTCTTGTACCACCTGATATTTTATGGTTTATATATACCTTATGAAATAATTTCATCAATCAGATCTTCTGGATTTCAGCTTCATAGACATACTACATAACATTTCTCTGTATTGGGCTGTTTTGTGGTCTGTCAGCTGAGTCCAGTAGAAGAACTTTCTGTGACAACCATATGATTCTCTGAATCCATATCTTGGTATCACAGAAGGAAACGCAGATGAGGGCAGCAACACCAAACCCTCTCATTCACAAAAGCCATACATCAGAGGAGGTTTCAAGTAGGAAAAGTGTAACATAGCTAACAGCCATGCCCCAGCATGGCCATAGCTCTTAAGCTGAAACTAGTAAACTGTGTGAGTTTGGATCTATGTCTCTATATTGTTTCATTGAAAATAGGGACTAACATCGTTTTTTTAATGGCTTTCAGAAAAGAAATTGAAGAATTAAAATTTTCTATCTTTACCTGGACATCACTTGAATAAGGAGGAGGCGGAGGGGGGAACTGGAATACATCATCATCTGGAACGGAACTCACATCCCCACCCACCATGTTTGTTACATTTGAATCCAGCTGCTGCGAATGTTGTTGCTGCTGCTGCTGCTGTTGCTGTTGTTGTTGATGTTGTTGCTGTTGTTGATGTAGTTGTTGTTGTTCACTAGATTTTGGAAATGCTTGATAGTTACTTCCTGCTGTTGTTTTCGGCTCTGATACAGCTGTTTTACAAGAGACTGGCGCTGTATAACTGCCACTGGCTGGGGCCTGTGACGAAGAGCTGATTTGAGCACCTCCACTGAAACTTACGGCTGGGACTGATACAGCAGCAGTTGAATACTGGTTGCGTAAAATGCTTAAAATCATTGATATATCTGAGCTCATTTTTTTTTCTAACCTGCAAAGCTGCCTGGAAATTGAAAAGAAAGAAAACAAAGACAAAAATTAGAAATTTTATCAAAAGAGGAAAGATTGGTAAAAAAAAAAAAAAAAAAAAAGAAACCAAACTCACTATCTTCAATTCAGATATCATGCTTATTTTCACCTAGGTTCATGAATTTTGGGTAATGATTGAAAGGGTAAGATCACAAGTGGCCAAAATGGGGTTCCCTGAAAGGGTCTCTGGCGTAATGTTACTTGGCAAGGTGCATAGTTGGAGATCAGGGAATCTGTCCAAATTGAGCCTTTACTTCTCCGCATTGAAATGTCACAGGTCTGGTATTACAGACATCATAATCAGTAAAAAGAAACCAAACACGCTATCTTCGATTCAGTTTTTGTGCCTATCCTCACCTATGGACCTGAATGTTAAATAATGACCAAAAGAGTACAACCATGAAAACAAGTGGCCAAAATGGGGTTCCTTGACAAGGAGCGTAGCTTGGAGATCAGGGAGTCTTTCCAGGTTGAGCTCTGCCCTGAGAGATTACAGCCCTGGTACTACATGCAGACACATGATTTTAATGTCACAGAAAAGGTTTGTAAGACAGATTCTTCAAGGAAAGCTGACCAACAGGAGACCTAGGTTAGATCAAGAATGAGATGATTGGAATAATATCCATAGTCTCAGATCATGCTTGGGAATCCTGCCAGAAAGTCTAATAATGGTTGCATCTGACAGGAAAAGGTACCTGAAGACTAGCATCACAACCCTTCCAGGAATAGTGGGTGGAGAAGACGAATGGAGGGATATTTATGCATCATTGCTTTTAAGTTTAATTTCTGTTCCAGAATGGATGAAACAAAGGATATTGAGTCATGTTCTGATGTGAAAAATCACTTGTCTGTGAGAAATACTGTTTGCAGGGCAGGTGAACATGACGTGGTCATCGCTTAAATGTTGTCATGCAACAATACACATCCATTAACCTTGTCACTGCAGAATTCAGATATGTCCATTCAAAATTTTATTACCTTTAACTGTGCAGAGAAATTTGATACACCTCTCTGTCTTTTGTTGAGAAATGTCATGTTTGAAATATGTCAATTTTATACTCAGAACATAAAACTGGAAGAAATGCCACTAAGCAAACATATACAAATATATATATATATATATATATATATATATATATATATATATATACGACGGGCTTCTTTCAGTTTCCGCCTACCAAATCCACTCACAAGGCTTTGGTCAGCTTGAGGCTATAGTAGAAGACAGTTGCCCAAGGTGCCACGCAGTGGGAGTGAACCCAGAACCATGTGGTTGGTAAACAAGCTACTTACCACACAGCCACTCCTGCACCTCTGCAGAATTTGAACTGAGAATGTAAGGAAGGATGAAACGCCGGTAAGTATTTTGCCGAGCATGCTAATGATTCTGGCAGCTCACCACTTTAATAATAATAATAATAATGATAATAATAATCCTTTCTACTTTAGGCACTAGGCCTGAAATTTTAGGGGAGGGGACTAATTGATTACATTGATCTCAGTGCTTGAATGCTACTTGTTTCACTGACCCCAAATGGATGAATGGCAAAGTCAATCTTGGCAGAATTTGAACTCAAAACGTAAAGACAGAGGAAACACTGCTAAGCATTTTGTCTGGCAGAGTAATGCTAGCTTGCAGGTTTAAGTAATAATAATAATAATAATAACAACAACGCACTGATGCAGTACCAGGCAGTTGCTCTCATGGCTTCTGATCTTAACTGATTGGAAGTGTTATCATGTACATTGTTTTGTCTTGGTATAAAGAGATGGGCTACAGCAAATATTCTGCTCAATACCACAGATTTGCTTGTCAGTTGTTTGACCTTAACCAGTTAAGCATGTCCCTTGGTGGCTGACGATATGTGCATCTCTGATCATGAGTAGAAGTAGTCAGGGAAGCATCATAGCCATGTGTTGAGAGGAATTCTTTGGGGTTTGAATAATTCACCTTTGGAAACATGGGTGTTTTGCTTAACATCCTTAAACAAACCTTATTCAAGGACCTTTTGAATGGGATGGGCTACTCGACCTGAAGAAAATTCTAACTGGGCCCCCACCTGCAAGGTCATGTGCTGTTTATCTTGATATGGGATCATCATATCGCGCATGTATGGTTGTGATGCATGTGCCTGGTGTACCCTTATCAGACGGGTAGTCATGATGGGTATACTGGGCTTCGTATATTTTACCCCAGTGTCACTTTGATGACATGCATGGCCATCTCACTCAATAATAATAATAATAGATGATAATAACCTTGTCATATCCTCCAATCTCCTTTCCACATCCAACGGACTTGTGTGTCCTACCATCGCTGTTTGTGAATCAGCACCACCTCTTCCTGAAGGCTGATGCTCGTCGAACTGGGAATGGCTGGACGACGTAGACACTGGTAGAGTCATACTCGACGTAGATTTTGGTACACTTGATGAAGATGTCACTTTGTGCTGACAAAAGAGAAAATAATATTTACATGAGGAACATCATAATACAATCTGATCTGGAATGGAATTAATCTAAATGCAAGCCGGCCGATGCCAGTGTCACATGAAAAGCACCTTTTGAGTTTTGGGCATCATGGAGAAAATGACAAATGACTGAGTCCTTTGGTATTATACCGTGTGTGAGTTGTAGCAGATACCGGTGTCATGCAAATGGTATATAAAAGCACCCATTAGACACTTGGAGTGGTTGGTGTAAGGAAGGGCATCCAACCATAGAAAACCATGCGAAATCAGACTGGAGTCTGGTGCAGCCTTCCAGTGTGCCAGCCCTGGTCAAACCGTCCAACCCATGCCAGCATGGGCAACAGACGTTAAATGATGATGATGATGATGATATGCAGCTTAGCCTTTTGTTCAGAAAAAGTAGGGTTATCACAGATGTCATCTTCCTAGCGAGTCAATTGCATGAGAAATTTTTACCTAAAAAGAAAACCAATATTTCTGGAATTTTGGGACTAGAAGAAGGTTTTTGACAGGTGTAATATTACTAGATATTACTGACAGAGGAAAATGTTCAACAACGCATAACACATCAAACAGCAGATGACATTTAAGTGACCTATAGTAGTAACTAAGGGAGAAAATTCAATAATATCAGAGTTACATCCCTCTTGATGATGGTCCAAAAGAGAGAGATGGCGACTGATCCCTGGCAGCGTGTGCGTGTGTGTATTATAGCTGTGTAAAGAGACTCACTTTCCAGCCACATTGTTTCAGTTTCAGTCTCACCTACTGCTCAGCAATTTGGGTAAGTGTCTTCAAATATAGCCCTGGATCAACTAACACCTGATGACTGTATTTGGTCAACAGTAACCTCGTGGAAGCCCACCTGCGACGGACCGGCGTTCTGTTGAGGTGGAGAACCTATACACCAATGAAACTGGGAAACCAGCCCTTATGAGCCAGGCACAGATCGAGAAGGAACAAACTATCTCTCTCACTAAATGTCTTTTAAAATCTTATGGGATACCTTCCTCGGACAACATGTCTAAGAACCCAAGTAAATTCTACCGGGAGTATATTTCTGGCATATTTCTACATTTTTGGTAAAATACCATCCCAAGCAGACAATTTTCTGCAAGTAAGCATTGAATTTAGTCAATTATGAAGGAATATGATGATGACTCTTTGCAAAGATTAGACATCCATCAAGTTATGACCACTCATAAAGACGTATCATGTATTTTCAGTCCCAGATGGAACTAAGCAAAGATTTGTCCTTACAACCAAGATAAAAAAAATCCATTGATACACACTGGCTCAGCTCATCATATGTGCCATAGGGTTATTAACATAGCAACAGGGGCAGCCTTTACCAAAATAGTCTCAGATGGAACTAAGGAAGAGTTTATAACAGTATGATCCCTGTTTGGTATTATTGTCTTTGCCACAATTAATTATGCATAATCTAAGACGACTTGCGCATGCTGCTGCAGTTGCAAACTCACTGAACGAGGGTGCTCAACGCTGTTGGTACCTGAACAGGAAGACAAAGATTCAGATCTTCAGGTCACCGATTCTCCTTCTCTTGCTCTACACTTGTAAGACTTGGACACTGTCCAGAGCATTTAAGGGCTCCATGAACCTCTTCGGCACCAGGATTGTAAACTATGATTGGTTGGATTTTATAGCCAATCAACAACTGTACTCAAGAAACTGGGATGCGTCCTGTTACTTGTATGGTTCAGGAGCATCTACATTTATGCTTTGGTTATGTTGCTCAATTAACTGAGTCAGATCCTAGGTACCATGTTCTCTTCTCTGAGGATCTAGCTGGGGGTTATGATTCATGTTGGTCAGCCACATGCTGTATGATTATAGTTGGACAAGAAAGTATTTTTTGGAAACAAGAACTCACTGGAAAACTGCTAGGAGGGTTGTACAGGAAAAGCCGAATAGATACCGACAAATGGTGGATGAAGCAATGCACTGCAACAGCGCATGGCCCCTTAACTGACCCTGATGCATAATCTTGTAGCTTTGAGAATTCAACGATGTAGCTGTTTGTTTTTAGAATGACATTGTAGGGTAGGTATGAGAGGCTGGATCCAGTCAGTTTGAATATAAAACAGGTGGAATATGGCCAGTTTAAATGTTAATGGGTTGATGCAGCTTCAACTAGAGTATATGCTCAGAGCTGTGTTCTTTACAAACCGAAATGATTAAAATGATATTTGTTATTGAGCTAATATTGCCTTGCCTTTACCACATAATTAAATCTTACTTAAATCCTCCTGGGGTGAACTTTGACTTACAGATTAGCTGGATTAATTATACAAGATGTCATTACAATCAAGCGAATTAATTAGAAAGATGAAGAAAATCCATCAATTCACACTGGCTCAACTCATTATACATGTTATAGGGTCATTGACATGACAACATACGGCAGCTATAGGGGCTTTACCAATGCTATTAAAGCTTCCCTGGCCCTAAATGCACCACAAGTGTAGAGGGAACAGAGAAGGGGGCCTCTACATGCCATCACTTCTTTCTTTCAACACTCTTATCCTTTTCCTCTCTTTACCAACTGGAGTAGCCATGTATCTCCTCTATAGTAAGACACCTGTTCCTGTCCCTCTTTCACCTGGCATAAAACCTCCCCACCTCTCAGTTGTTTTGCAAGTCACTTGGAGGGGCCTCACAAGTGCTGGTGTTTCATAAGAGGCATCAGTACACTCTGTAAATTGATAGCCGTTAGAAAGGACATCCAGTCATAGAAGCCACGCCAAAGCACACAATCAAACCGTCCAACCCGAGCTAGCATAGAAAGAGCACGTTAAATGATAATAAGGGAGATAACTCGTCACGTTCTGTGCTTTCTAACTATTGAGGAGTGATCTCCCTTGGCTCTTGTTGCAATCTGGAACACGTACCAGTTGCTCTCTGGTTCAAGAATTTTAATAGCTTTTACTCGTTTCAGTCATTAGACTGCGACCATGCTGGGGCACTGCTTGGAAGAACTTTTACTCGAATGAATCAACCCCAGTACTTATATAATCCCCAAATCTCATCAGTTTTTACCAGTCACGAGGCCAAGCATCCCTGAAAGTTTCATCAGAATCCATTCAGCGGTTCTTGAGATAGCTTGTCTGCGGACAAACAAACAAACATGACTGAAAACAGTACCTCCGCCTTCACTAAGGCAGAAGTAATAAACCTTTTGGTGGGAGCAGACAAGTGGGAGCAGACAAGTTGATTACACGGATCCTAGTACTCGCCTGCTACACATTTTATCAACTCTGGAAGGATAAAAGGCAAAGTTGATCTTGGCAGAACTTGAACTCGGAATGTAAAGAAAGACAAAATGATGCTAGGCATTTTGCGCAGTATGCTAATCCTTCTGCCAGCTTACCAACTTAATAATAATAATCCTTTCATATCACACCTGTTTTATGTTCAAACTGACTGGATCCAGCCTCTCATACCTACCCTACAATGTCATTCTAAAAACAAACAGTTACATTGTTGAATTTTCAAAGCTACAAGATTATGCATCAGGTCAGTTAAGGGGCCATGCGCTGTTGCAGTGCATTGCTTCATCCAAGGCTTGAAATTTGGCAAGAGGCGACTAGTTGATTACATCAGCCCCCAGTAATTGGGATGAAAGGCGAAGTCAGCCTGGATGGAATTTGAACTCAGTACATAAAGACAGATGAAATACCGCTAAGCATTTTGCCTGGTCCACTAACGATTCTTATTTCTTTATTGCCCACAAGGGGCTAAACATAGAGGAGACAAACAAGGACAGACAAGGGGATTAAGTTGATTACATCGACCCCAGTGTGTAACTGGTACTTAATTTATCGACCCTGAAGGATGAAAGGCAAAGTTGACCTTGACGGAATTCAAACTCAGAATGTAACGGCAGACGAAATACCACTAAGCATTTCGCCCGGCGTGCTACCGATTCTGCCAGCTCATTGCCTTCTAATGATTCTGCCAGCTCGCTACCTTAATAATAAAAATAATAATAATGTTCTTTTCTACTAAGGCCACAAGACCTGAAATTTGTCAGGAGTAGGGTTAGTAATACGGAGAAAAATGTAAGACTGAGAAGATGAGATTCTTACCTGAGTTTCAGGACTTGCACTCAACTCCTGCAATAAAGGTGCTGTTTCCTGGCTTTTTTTTGTGGAATCGTGTCGCCCTGTGACCACGTTAACTAAAGTATTCACACTAGATAAAGCACCTGAAACATAAATAGAATCAACATATATATATATATATATTCAGATAAGAAAAGAAATCTGAATATATTAAACCATGTTTTACCATTTAAATTACCAACCTTATACATAGTGAGGTAATACCACCAGTAGTGCCTACAGATACATTTATCTCTTAGACGGTTGCATAACCTCTAACTCATAATTTATAAATATATGTATATATGGAGGCACGTGGCTTAGTGGTTAGGGTGTTGTACTCACGATCATAAGATTGTGGTTTCAATTCCTGGAACGGACAGTGTTCTTGATCAAAATGCTTCGAGTGTGGCCGTTTTCGTGCGAGTGACACGTAAAAGCACCCACTACACTCTCTGAGTGGTTGGCGTTAGGAAGGGCATCCAGCTGTAGAAACTGTGCCAAATTAGATTGGAGCCTGGTGTTGCCATCCGGTTTCACCAGTCCTCAATCAAATCGTCCAACCCATGCTAGCATGGAAAGCGGACGTTAAACGATGATGATGATGATGATGATGTTCCAGTCCCTGCGAAGGACCAGCATCTCGTCCAGATGGGAGTTCGTCTATATGACTTGGGAAGGTACTTTACTTTTACTACATATATGTGGCGTTCCGTCGGTTATGATGACAAGGGTTCCGGCTGATCCGATCAACCAAACAGCCTGCTCGTGAAATTAACGTGGAAGTGGTTGAGCACTCCATAGACATGTGTACCCTTATTGTAGTTCTCAGCGAGACACAGAATGTCACAAGACTGGCCCTTTGAATTACAAGTACAACCCATTTTAGCCAGTTGAGTGAACTGGAGAAATAAGGTGAAATAAAGTATCTTGCTCAAGGTCACAAAATGCCACCAGAAATTGAACTCACAGTCTTACATTTATGAGTCAAATACCCTAACCACTATGCCATGTGTCTTCACATACTCCATATATATATATATATATATATATATATATATATATATATGCGCAGGTATTGCAGTGTGGTAAGTAGCTTGCTTACCAACCAGATGGTTCTGGGTTCAGTCCCACTGTGTGGAACCTTGGGCAAGTGTCTTTTAAGACTATAGCCTCAGGTCGACCAAAGCCTTGTGAGTGGATTTGGTAGATGGAAACTAAAAGAAGCCCATCGTATATATATATATATATATGTGTGTGTGTTTGTGTGTGTGTGTGTATATATATATACATATGCGTGTGTGTGTATGTGTGTATATATACATATATATGTGTGTGTATGTGTGTATATATACATATATATGTGTGTGTATGTGTGTATATATACATATATATACATATATATATATATATATATATATATATATATATATATATATATATATATAGCTCCACTTGAAACGTCAAATTCTCTTTCTTTCCTTTCCTGAGCGTCCAGTAACACAATATCTGCATCACATCCTCGCGTTGTTGTTTTTTGTTTTTTTTTGTCGTTTTTCTTTTTTTGAACTCACTATATATATATATATATATATATATATATATATATATATATATATATATATATATATATGCGTGTGTGTGTGTATGTTTGTCCACCTACCACAGCTTGACTACTGATGTTGGTATGTCTTGCAAAACTGATTGGTAGGATCAGCTGTAATGGATATATAATACTGTATGCTTTGATTAGTGTGTGTGCAGGTGCATGTGCATATGCATTTAATGCTTGTATGTATACACAACCACAATTATTTCATAGTCTTGATTAACAGTGTACCAACTAATACTGGATTTTAAATGTTAGTTTGTTAATAAGTGTGATTTCAAATTGTCAAAAAATATCAAACTTTTTGTGTGGAAAGAAAACAGAAAACAAGTTAATAAAAATCACAAAATTGCAAAAACTGCCAAAATATTGGATCTATTTGGATGATAGTGGTGGAAGTCAAACAGGACTAAAACATTAGTATTAATGGAAAAACAGAACATTAAAAAAACTTCTCATTTGGAGTAAAAAGTAAAAAAAAAAGAACCAGCTTTGTAATATCATGCGGAGAAGTTAAAATATTTGGAAACTCAGTGAGGTTAAACCTTGTGTTTAATAATATCAATATTAACAAGTACACTCAGAGAGCACAAACCTCTGCCATGGCAACACCTATGTCCTCTCAACGATTAGCCAGAGATGATTTTTAAAATGAGAACATCTGAAATAAATTTGACTGCTCTCACAAACGAGAATATGAAAAACGAACCTGACCGCTCTCAAAAATTAAGTAAAAAGACTGGAAAAATAATCCAGAATCTTTGTCCAGTACTGGATCAATCCCAAAATTTAATCAGATCGTGCCAGTCATGAGGTCAAACATCCCTGAAAGTTTCATCTGAATCCATCCAGCAGTTCTTGAGATATCTTGTCTACGGACAAACAAACATAACTGAAAACAATACCTCCACCAAAGCAGAGGTAATAATAGTTTCTAATTTTGGCACAAGGCCAGCAATTTTAGGGGAGTGGGTAAGTTGATTCCATCAACCCCAATGCTTAGCTGGTACTTATTTTATTGACCCAGGAGGGATGAATGGCAAAGTCAACCTAGGCAGAATTGTGAGATCAGAATATAAAGATGGATGAAATGCTGCTTGGCATTCTTGTCTGGCATGCTAATGATTCTTCTAGTCTGCCATCTCAATAATAATAATAATCCTTTTTACAAAAGGCACAAGGCCTGAAATTTTGGGGGAGGGGGCTAGTCGATTACATTGATCCCCAGTGTTTCACTGGTACTAACTCGGCTGAACTTGAACTCTGAGCTAAGCATTTTGCCTGGCATGCTAACGATTTTGTCAGCTCACCACCTTAATAATAATAATAATAATAATAATAATAATAATAATAATAATAATAATAAAACTCCTTTCTACTATAGGCACAAGGCCTGAAATTTTAGGGAAGTCAATTACATCAACTACAGTACTGGTACTTAATTTATTGACCCCGAAAGGACGAAAAGCAAAATCGACCTTCGTAAAACTTGAACTCTAAGCTAAGCATTGATGTGCTAATGATTCTGCCAGCTCACCACCTTAATAATAATAATAATAATAATAATAATAATGTATAGTAAAAAGATTCTTTTTACTATAGGCACAAGGCCTGAAATTTTAGGGAAGGCGACTTGCCAACTACATTGACCCCCCAATACTCAGCTGGTACTTAATTTATTGACCCCCAAAAGGAGGAAGGGTAAAGTCAACCTTGGTGGAATTTGAACTGTAAGCTAAGCATTTCGTTAAGCATTTTGCCTGGCGCGCTACCGATTCTACCAGCTCACCACCATAATAATAATAATAATAATAATAATAATAATAATAATTGTTTCTAATTTAGGCAGAAGACCAACACTTCTGATGGAGTGGGGGCATTAATCGATGCCACTGGCCACAGTACTTGACTGGTACTTTTGAAAAGATAAAAGATAATGTTGGCCTCAGCAAGATTTGAACTTTGGAAACAAAGATCTAGAACAAATTTTGTTTTTCTGACAATAATAATAATGATAATAATAATCTTTTCTATTATAGGCTTGAAGTCTTGTGGAATAGGACTGTCAATTACATTGACCCCAGTACTCAACTGGTACTGATATTTACTTCATCGATCCCGAAACATGAAAGACAAAGACGACCTCAGTGGGATTTGAACTCAGAACATCACCAAGCATTTTGTTCAGTGTAACAACAGTTCTGCCAGAACTACTTTTAATTCAAGATTTAATTTTGTTTCATATGTGCTGCACATCAGCATATAGAATTTACATATTTGGCTATGACCAGCACTATGGTTCGTTTCCAGGTGAGTTAGGTGTATGGCGCTAATGAGCTAAAGTGACAAACAAAATATTGATATCTGCCCTCCTGGTTCACCTTTGGGACAAGTCGTTCCACTTGGTCAGAGACATTCCATGTTCTTTAACATTCAGTGTTGTGATGGTATGTTTCCCAGGGGACTATTCTTCAGCCAATGAATGTTTAAACAAAATACATACACTAGGTATGTGTCAGTGATAACATTTGTGTGTGTGTATTTTAAAGTGTTGATTGAACAATTAATCAGTTGTTGGTTTTCTCTGTCAGAGTCCTTTTGTTGTTGTTTGCAACCTCATCAATGACATGCCCTCACTCTGACACTAAACTCTACTTGCGAAGACTTGTTGAGGCAAGTGAAACCGAAATCAAACTAAATTCGACAACTGGCACCCATGCCAACGTCGTCTCCTTCATTGGACACGAAACTCAGTTTGTGAAGACCTGTTGGGGAAAGCGAAAGTGAAATCAGGATAGCACCTCTGCCCAGCGTTGCTTTTCTGGCACTTGTGCCCGTGACATGTGTAAGGATTTTCGAGCGAGATCATTGCCAGTGCACCTGGACTGGCTCTTGTGCGGGTGGCACATAAAATACACCATTTCGAGCGTGGCCGTTGCCAGTACCTCCTGACTGGCCTTCGTGCCAGTGGCAAGTAAAAGCACCCACTACACTCTCGGAGTGGTTGGCGTTAGGAAGGGCATCCAGCTGTAGAAACTCTGCCAAATCAGATTGGAGCCTGGTGTAGCCATCTGGTTTCATCAGTCCTCAGTCAAATCATCCAACCCATGCTAGCATGGAAAGCGGACGTTAAACGATGATGATGATGATGATATATGTATTACATGATGAAGCTGAGACTATACGGGTACTACCCGATCAACAACTCATCATACCAGGGGCATTTGAACCAAGAACTACAAGGTTGCATGAAGTGAAATGAAATTTCTGGGCCACACAACCATAAATAAACCTTTGTTTTATAACAGATCCTAATTATAAACCAATCAATCGACAGATCAATCAATAGCTGAAACAAAAAACAAAATAGTTCATGATCAAGGTTTGGCATGTTTTTTTATCCATTATTTCACAGAATACTAAATACCTGCAATGTAAGGGAACCCTGAACTCAGCTTCTTCTCTTTGTCTCTCGGCTGGAAATCAAAGTTGGCGGGCGTTACATCTTGGCCCGCTTTTGCTGGTGAAAACTCTAGAATTCCAGCACCACTCTCTCTGATCTCTTCATCACTGGACTCATAAGAGAGGCCCGGTTCCGTCTCCTGACTCGACCGATGCCGTAATCGTCTATCTCGTCGACAAGCTTTTTCATTCCGTAATATCTCTGGGAAGCAAGAAAAGACTTTTTTTTTTGCCCAAAATTAATATCCATTAGTTGGGTTAGATAAATATGAAACAAAAACAAGTTTTAAAGTTTCTAATAATAAGCTTTGAAGTGAAACATCGTGAAAATATGTTGGAAAAGGGGTAGGGATTGGGTTCCAAAAACAGTGCAGTGTGTGGCTAAACATGCTTTAGGGTACTGTTAGAATGAATTAATTAGTTAATTAGTTAGATAAGCAATTGGTTATTTTAAATAAAGTCTATGTAATATAAAGCAGTAAAATATTGATCAATTTCACCCTTTAGCATTCAGATTACCGTCATATGTAATATTCATTCACATTTTTGTAAATTAATTATACATTATCTTGTAGCTTAAAGATTTATGATAAAGGTGTGATTGTTTTTCTTTTAGAATGATGTTGTAGAGTAGGTGTGAGAAACTGGATCTGACCAGCTTAAACATAAAACATGTAGAATATTTGGGTCTGATATGGATTAAATGCCAAAGGGTTAATTTAAGAAGGAAAAAGAAAAGAAGGAAAAACAAACAGATTAGTTTTATGAGAAATTATGAAATGACAGAATGACATCTGAGGGTTAAATTTTAGATGACAAGAAATGAGGGAATGGAAGATGTTCATGCCTTTCTTAAGGGTGTTAGTGAGACGTGTGTGAAAAATTGGAAATGAAAGCAGGTCACAATTACAGTCTGTTTGAATCACAATAATTGCATAACTGCTAACGATCGTTTGCTTGTAGTGATGACGACAACAACACCAGCAACAACAATGATGACAACATTAAGTTAAAGCAACAGAAGACACCACATATACATATATATATGTTTGCACCGACAATTGGAAAGTGTATTATGTACGCTAACCATGAAATCATTAATGATTTGCGACCAAATCTGGTTTTAAAAGGCAGCTTCCATGTTGCATTCCCCTGCTTTCAGTGCCATGTATATTTATTAAAGTAGTTTGACTTCAGAGTCCCATAACAACATGAAGCATTTACATGTAGTAATAACCCTTGATATAATAAATGTATTTATATTTACTCTTTTACTTGTTTGTCATTTGACTGTGGCCATGCTGGAGCACCGCCTTTAGTCGAAAAAATCGACCCCAAGTATTCGGTTGATCGGATCAAGTGGAACCCTCAACGTCGTAAGCGACGGAGTGCCACAAGACAAGAGACCCACAAACAAATGTACACACAGACAAATGTAGACAGACAGACATAAAGACCCAGAAGCAAATGCATACACACATACAGACAGATATGCAGACCCATAGACCCACAGACAAACTGGAATGAGATGATCAGGGTCAGCTGTTTGAGCAACAGTACGTTTATGCACTGGAAGCAAGCAAGCACACAGATGCACAGAAATATACAGAGAGAGAGAGAGAGGGTGGGGAGGATGGAAGAGAGAAATAGTCAAGGAATAGAGTGTGGGAGAGAGAGAGTGAGGGAAGGAAGAGAAAGTGTAGGAAAGAGTGAAGGAAGAGAGAGAGGGTGAAGGAAGAGAGAAAATAAGAGAGGGAGAGAGAAAGAAGAGGAAGAGAATGAGAGAAAGACAGAGGGGGGATGAGGGAACAAACACACACACACACAACAGGCTTCCACATAGTTTCTGTCTAGCAAATTCCCTCACAAGGCCCAGGGCTTTAATAGAAGACACTTGCTCAAGCTGCTGTGCCATGAGATGGAACCTAAAATCACACATTTACAAAGCAAGTTTCTTAACCACACAGCCAGGCCTGATGACCACAATAAATAAATACATGATTAAAATGCATAATTAAATGACCAAATCAATGACATAATTAATGAATTAACGTAAAGGTAAATAAGAATAAAACTAAATAAAAATGATAACTATTAATTTAAATACCAGAAAATTGATTTCCTTTATATATTAAATAAAAAAAATCAATAAATGAATAAACAAAGCAAATAATAA
The DNA here is from genome assembly GCF_046866305.1 of Octopus bimaculoides. Taxonomy (NCBI): domain Eukaryota; kingdom Metazoa; phylum Mollusca; class Cephalopoda; order Octopoda; family Octopodidae; genus Octopus; species Octopus bimaculoides. The sequence goes on along the minus strand of NC_142954.1, from coordinate 12,791,425 downwards.
TAACATGGTAGAAAGAAAATATTTCCAAATGAAAGCTTTCACTAATTGTTTATCAGAAGATTAACTAAACCTAGACAATTAGAGAATGAAAATGATGCCACAATACTTCGTTTTAATTCCAGAACAAAATGATCAATAAATACTTAATCGATAGCAAAATTTAAAATACACTGTAGTTTATAGAAAACATCGGAGACCAAACAAACACGAAATGGAAAGAAGAACTGTAAAGAGACAGGACATGGATTCACCCCTGCCCTTTTGATGTTGTATGTTGCCATTTGTACTTGAGACAATGTATAAGGAAATAAACACGCTTTGATGTTGACTTGAAGCTGAAGTAGAGGACCTGACTGCAACGTGTGAAAGAATGAATGACAACGATAATGAAAAATAAGTTGAAACCATTTGTTTCTCTCCCCTCACACTCTAATAGCCCACTTCTTTCCCCTGCTCTGTTGCCCTTGTCCTATCTAGCTCCTTGAGGGTTTGCTCTGGCCCCTATCTGTATCCTCTCTTGCTCCTTGACGGTTTACTCTGATACCCTATCTGATAACAGCCATCTTATCATCTTCTCAGCTGCTCCCACCCTTATATAATATGGGATAGCCATACATCTCCTAGACACAAAGCCAGCTCTCTCCCTATCAAATACTCCCCCAACTCAGACAAGGGGTTTTTCCCCCTTTTTTGCATTTTCTTGTTCTTTTTCTACCCTGTAAGTTACACAATGTGGAGGTGCATGGCTTAGTGGTTAGGGTGTTGTATTCATGATTGTAAGGTTGTAGTTTCAATTCCTAGACCATGCAATGTGTTGTGTTCTTGAGCAAAAGACTTCATTTCACAATGCTCCAGCCTGCTCAGCTGGCAAAAATGAGTTGTCCTGTATCAGACTGGTGTCCCATCCACAGAGGAATAGACATGCCAGAGAAACCAGGAAACCGACTCTATGCTCCTTATGGAGTTATGTGAACTAATCAAGTTACAAAATGTAAACAAGTGGTTTGCTGGGTCCTCTCAGACCATTTAACCGATGCCAGCATGAAAAATGGACATTAAATGATGATGAGGCAAATGAAGTCAAGTAACAGGAATCTAAAGTGATGGCAGACATCAGTCTTGGAAGAATGCTGCAGAGATGAAGAGAAGATATTGGTGAAGAGCTGAGGTGATGGTATGATGTTGTAGAAGAGACACTATTGAAGAGAGAATAACTGCTGGTAGGGACACAGTAATTTCATTTTACAACCATAATACACCACCAAGCATATTAAAGGCTTAGAAGTTAATATTGGGTCCAACCTGTGTTGAAGGGAGAATACAAGTGAAGCAGAATGCGAGAAGGATGATGTTTAGAGAATAATGGATTTGAGGGGAAGGGATTTTCTTATTACCAACAGCCAATTTTCTTTATTTCTTAAAGGATTAGTAAATAAATTATTACACTCAAGAGATGAGTATTATAGTTAATCAGTGAATTTTCGAAATAGTTATCATTGTCTCGTGGCTCAGTAGTTAGGGGTGTTGGACTCATGATTGTAAGATTGTGGTTTCGATTCCTGGACCGGTTGATGTATTGCATTCTTGAGTAAAACACTTCATTTTATGTTGCTCCAGTCCAGGTAAAAATGAGTAATCCTGCAATGGACAGGTGTGCCATCCAGGGAGGAATATGTTTATGCCAGAGAAACCAAGAAAATGGCTCTTTGTGGAACTAACCCATCTCATGAAGAAGGGAAAGAGCAAGGAATTGAACCAAAGATAAATAGTTTATTTAGTAAAGAAAATATTTACTTAACCCATTACCTACCAGTGATCTCATATGAGATCACTTAAAAATTATCTGTCAATATTGACACATATCTAACCTTTTTGCTATATCTACTAGGTATATTTCTCCGATATTCAAATGAGGTTTGCTAATTTTTCACCCAATATCTCGCTTATTTCTATTTAAAATGTTATTTTGATCATTCCAGTGTGTTTCTAAGGCTGTTTTATGCTAGAAATCAAAGTTTCATAAAAAAATTCCAGTTAATAGAATTATGGGAAGTAATGGGTTAAAATTTTGGTACAAGTCCAGCAAAATTACCCCAGGAAGGGGTAAGTCGATTACATTGACCCCACTGCTCAACTGAACCAAAAAGGATGAACAGCAAAGTAGACCTCAGCAGGATTTGAACTCACAACATAAAGACAAATGAAATGCTACTAAGTATTTTGTCTGGTGTGCTAACAGTTCTGCCAGCTCACTGCCTTATTTAGTAAAGAAAATATAGGCTGTAAGTAATAGGAAATTACTGAGGTGAGCTTGTTAATATTTGGGCATGATGCAAGCATTCAAAATCTGTTCACTCAATAATGCAAGATTCAGGGACACATGGGAAGTTTTGGCCTCAAGCGAAAGATGCAAGAATAGGTCAACATGTCGGGGGTTTGTGCAAAAGCAGAACTATAGATGAAAAAGAATTTAGATATAAAAGAAACAACAGTAATAAAAGATTTAAAGATTAATGGTAAATGGATAGAAGATATTTACTTCGATAATAAGGTCTTTTAGCAAATTCTGATTCCATCTCTTCTTGAGGCATTTTCACAACCAATTCATGCTGTAAGAAAGAAAAGGAGAAATGTTGGTTAATATGTTGCATTAAAGAAGATAGAGTAAAGACCCCTTTTCATTTTTTTTTTTTTTACTTGTTTCAATCATTTGACTGCGGCCACCATGCTGGAGCACCACCTTAAATGTGTGTGTGTGTGTGTGTGTGTGTGTGTGTGTTTGTGTCCCCCCCCCCAACATCACTTGACAACCGATGCTGGTGTGTTTCCGTCCCCGTAACTTAGCGGTTCGGCAAAAGAGACCGATAGAATAAGTACTAGGCTTCCAAAGAATAAGTCCTGGGGTCGATTTGCTCGACTAGAGGCGGTGCTCCAGCATGGCCACAGTCAAATGACTGAAACAAGTAAAAGAGTAAAAGAGTACAAAAAAAAACACAAAAATATATAAAATAAATAAAAATAATAACAAAATGAATACGAACATCTCTTAAATCAAATGTGACTTCTAGATTTTTGGTAAAACTTTCAGCAAATTCTGGATACATATCAAGTATGTCCAAAAGATCTTCCCGATTAATCTTATGAAGGTCACCATAGGTTAAAGCGCGAACATTACAACTGGATTTGCCAATGGTCATATGCTTACATAGGTTCTCTCCAAAGACGTCATCAGTTCCTGAAAACAGGAGGAAAATAGCAGAAGAGTAAACGGATTTAGATTTGCTGCGAGCGATAATAATGACGACGACGACAATGACAAGAACAATAACAACAGCAATAACGGTTTCAAATCCAAACTTGTTTTATTGAGTGTGAAAGGCTGAAAGGCAAAGTTGACCTTGGTGGAATAATAATAATGATAATAATAAAAGTAATGGTACAATTAAACCTTGGGAGAGGCATTATGCCGGTAATAAACACACGCACTGGTTCAGTCCTTTATTAATTTATATAGTTTTTTGTTAAACAATTTCATTGCACTCTTGCAATCTCTTCAGTAACTTGTCTCTCCAAAAAACTATATAAATTAATAAAGGGCTGAACCAGTGCGTGTGTTTATTACCGGCATAATGCCTCTCCCAAGGTTTAATTGTATTTCTTTCAACACACGTATCCACATCAAGAATCTTGCACACGAAATACACATACGAAAAAGTAATAGTATTTATAATAATAATATAGCCTGAACAGGATAAACTACCCCTATTATGCAAAAAAAAAATAGGGGTAGTTTATCCTGTTCACGCTATATTATTAGTATTATCCTGCGTTTAAGAATTTAAAATCACTTCTTTAACTTTCTAAGACATCTCAACGCTTCTAAAAGCAAACTTCGTTTCTTTGTTTACGTCTATCGTAATTTGAATTTAATAATAATAATATTCTATGTACGTAAAATACTGTCTAAGTAATCCAAAATTTTAAAACAAACTTATAAATTTTTTATGTTTTCTTAAACATTCTCTAGAACAATACATTGTGCAAAACCAAATATATGGCACCCTAGGCATAACACCAACTTGAACTTCTAACTTGTCTTTCAAGATCTCTGGATGAGACTTGGAGTCAACTTGTACAAATACAAAGCAAAAGTCAAACATAGAATAATAATAATAATGATGATGATGATGATGCAAACAGCCTTTAATAATTGGTGTATTGGGAACAGTAAGCCAAGATATAGACAAATGGCTGAAGGAGATTGAACTAAAATGCCCAGTAGAGCTCCTACAAAAAGGTTTGTCTCTTAGAGACAGCAAGGATTATCAGGAGGGTTCTAAGCACTTGCAGGACTGTTGAAAACTTGTGGATATCTAAGGTTACAGGTAGTAACCTGCTACCCACATAATTCCTACCTGGAATAATAAGACTAAACCTGAGCTTTATTTCTATAATTAAAAAAAATTTATGTGTCCTTTTTAAAGCCTAGGCAGGCTCATGGGCCCGGTTTCCCGGTTTCTATGGCGTATGTGTTCGCCCCAGCTGGATGGGACGCCAGTCCATTATAGGAAACAGGAAGAAAGAGTGAGAGAAAGTTGGGGTGAAAGAGTACAACAGGGGTCGTCACCACCCCCTGCCAGAGCCTCGTAGAGCTTTAGGTGTTTTCGCTCAATAAACGCACACAATGCCCGGTCTGGGAATCGAAACCGCAATCCTATGACTGCAAGTCTGCTGCCCTAACCACTGGGGCATTGCGCCTCCACTTATTTCTATCATCATCATCATCATCATCATCGTTTAACGTCTGCTTTCCATGCTAGCATGGGTTGGACGATTTGATTGAGGACTGGTGAAACCGGATGGCTACACCAGGCTCCAATCTAATTTGGCAGAGTTTCTACAGCTGGATGCCCTTCCTAACGCCAACCACTCAGAGAGTGTAGTGGGTGCTTTTACGTGTCACCCGCAAGAAAACGGCCACGCTCGAAATGGTGTCTTTTATGTGCCACCCGCACAAGAGCCAGTCCAGGGGCACTGGCAACGATCTCGGTCGAAAACCCTACAAAGGCCAGTCAGGCGGTACTGGCAACGGTCACGCTCAAGATGGTACATCTTATGTGCCACCTGCACAAGAGCCAGTCCAGGGGCACTGGCAACGATCTCACTTGGCTTGCCGGGTCTTCTCACGCACAGCACATTTCCAAAGGTCTCGGTCAGTAGTCATCGCCTCGGTGAGGCCCAATGTTCGAAGGTCTTGCCTCACCACCTCAGCCCAAGTCTTCCTGGGCCTACCTCTTCCAATAACAATAATTCTTTCTACTATAGACACAAAGCCTGAAATTTTTGGGGAGGAGACTAGTCAATTACATCGACCCCAGTGTTTCGCTGGTACTTAATTTATCGACCCTGAAAGGCAAAGTTGACCTAGGCAGAATTTGATCTCGGTGAATAAAGGCAGGCAAAATACCACTTAGCATTCTCCCCAGAGCGCTAACAATTCCGCCAGCTTGCTACCTTAGATCTAAGAACAATATTCTTTTCTACTCTAGGCACAAGGCCTGAAATTTTGGGGGAGGGGGCCAGTCAATTAGATCAACCCAGTAGGCAACTGGTACTTAATTTATCAACCTCCGAAAAGATGAAAGGCAAAGTTGGCCTTGGCGGAATTTGAACTCAGAACATAAAGACAGATGAAATTTTGAATATAATCTTTTCTACTCTAGGCACAATGCCTGAAATTTTTGGGAAGGGGGCCAGTCAATTAGATAGATCCCTGTACGCAACTGGTACTTAATTTATCGACCCCGAAGGGATGAAAGGCAAAGTCAACCTCAGCAGAATTTGAACTCAGAACATAAAGACAGACAAAATACTGCTAAGCATTTTGCCTGGCGTGCTAATGGTTCTGCCAGCTTGATGCCTTGATCTAAGAACAATATTGGTTAAGAGATGGTTCCACACTCCTCAAGCAGGGCCCACTACAGGATGCAGTTGAACAACAACAACAACAACAACAACAACAGCAAAAACAAGCCTGAAGCATCAATGAGTTGAAGTGTGAGTACAAAGAGGGAGATAGAGAAAAGTGAAAACACCACAACTCACCTAAAATAGCAACAACTATATCATCCCTAAGAATTTCGATTGAGCCCCTTGAAACAAAAAATAACCCTGTCAAAACATCGCCTCGGTGTACAAGTGTGTCCCCTGGTGGTACGTGGGTTGTTTTAAATTTCATTGACAAAGCTCGCAAACA